>NC_071661.1:432189-597949 GCF_012460135.2 Molothrus ater
GGGTGAGTTATGATGCTTGTATCCCCATTCATGTGTTCTGTTTATGCTGGATATTATGTTCTGTACCTTTAAGATTGGCTCTGAAGAGTGAAAGTTTTGTTTTGGTTTTCTTATCAGCCTGGCTGGGACACAGAGACTGCGGCTTTTGCTTTTGCTGCTTTTGCTGCTTTTGCTTTTCGCTCTCTCTCTCGCTCACTTTCTCACTCGCTCTTGCTTGCTCCGCTCCTGCCTTGCTTTTGCTTCTGTTCCTAGCTAGTTTAGCTAAACAGTCCAAATTGCTTCCGGGACTGTTTCTCCTCTCTTTTTTTTTTTTTTTTTTGACCATCCCAAACCTGCTCCGGACTGGGACCTGGGAACACCGAGAGTTTCACCTTGTGGCCTGCAGCAGCTGCCCCAGCGCCGGAGGGACTGAGAACAGAGCAACCACCCCCTGAGAGAGACTTTCTGAATTTGTCATCTTTTTCAGAGTGGTGTCATCCAGTATTGTTCATTTTGTGTGCTGGGGGCTGCTGTGCCTGTTAAATAAACAGGTTCTTTCCACTTCTCTCCGAGGAATTCTTCCCGAACTGGTTGGGGGGAGGAGCCATCTGGGTTTGCTTACTGGAGGGGCCCTAATTTGGAAATTCTCTACCAAATTTGCCCTAAACCAGCACATGTGGCAAACACCCCAGTCCATCAAAAATGCGGCCAATTTTTGAGCTGTGTATGTGGGGCCATTTCTCAGTTTTCGCCTCGTGGGGGATCAGTGTGGCGAGCTCTGGACTCCAGTGACACTGACAAGGACAAAAGCAAAAGACGAGAGGCGCTCTTTCTTCTCGGGACCATAGTCCCACAGCTTTAATGGAGAACAACTCCAGGAGAGAAAGGGAGTGTCCAGGAGAGGAAAGAGGATGTCTAGGAGAGGAAAGAGAGCGTCCACCTCATGGCAGGAGATTTTAAACCCTGGGGAAGGGGGGGCGGTAGAAAGGAACGACCATAGTTCAACATACGTAAATCACCACACTGTAGTTTTCTGCATAAATTGCTGCACCTGTTGCAAACAAAATCCTAAAATCTCCCCAAACACAACCATACAGCCCCAAATGACCACAATGTGGGAGAAAAACCACTCAACCCCCCTGTATACCCAAGCACCAGGTGTCACAGGGAGTACCAACCCCTGCAACTAGAAAGTCCACACACACAAGCTCACCATGAAAGGATTATCTCTTTATGAGGGGACAGGATGCTCACTTTTCTCAACACAACACACACCATCCACCACATCAGCATCCACCCACATCATCTTCCTCAAACATTCCCACACTGAAAACACAACCACAATTACAACACACAGGAAAAATAGCAGCAATAAAACAGGATTTGCTCAATTCACCCCCAGAATTGCTAGGGGGTCCTTATTGACACAGCAAATCCTTTCTGCCAGCAGCCAGACCCAAACCCAAACTGTACAGGCGTATGTTGTGCACAGGACATCTCTGTGTGACTTGTGAACAGCCCTTCCCCTGCGTACGCCTTACAGGTCACTTTATACAGAGTCAAATATTCCCTTTCTCCACAGTCCCAGCAGTCTTGTCTGTCCCCCACGAGGAACAGCCAAGAGCGGAGGTGCCTCCAGGAAAGCAATGTCCTGGCAGCGCCCAGAGACATCCACAGCCCGGCTGCTCTCACTGGAGCAGAGAAGCGTTCCTGCCGCGGTCACCAAATGAAGCATGGAATAGAACTCGCCACAGTTAAAGTTAGAAGGTGGTATGTTTATTACAGCGCCAGGCACACGAGGAGTCGTCTCCTAAAGACATGTGTGAAGAATCATGGGCTCTGGCTCTCTACTTATCTAAAAACGTCTTACATATTCATATAATTCCCCAAATGACTAATACATATTCATTAGGCAACCCCATCTACTCCCCTTTGTATTAAAATGCATTATAATTGAGTCCAAAGTTCCTTCGCGTTTGTGCAGTCTTTCACTTCACGTGGGTTGGTGAGTTTTAAAGTGGGGAATGGTCTCCTTCTGACGAAGGCCAAGACGTCTTCCTCAATTTGACCTCTTTACTTACGACCTGTTGGCAGGCTTTCTCACCCCTTGGCTAGAGCTGAAGTTTCGGGGCCCAGGTGCAGGCTACAGTCCTCTTCTTTGTCACAAAGAAATCTGCATCCCATCCTGCTTCTTTAGACATAGCAAAGACAGGCAAGTGATATATTACCCTAGCCTTAACTACCTTATCTGCTAAAAATTAACTATCCCTTATTATTTCTACTCTTCTGCACTACTCTTCTCTTCTACTCTTTCCCCCTAACTAAATCTTGCTAAAATTTTAACTCTTCCAGTTCTTTTGAATCCTTGATTCATTGGCCTCATCTCACACGCCAGCCATGTGTGAGCCAATGCCATAACTGGGAAATTCCACTCCTGAGCAGGAGGTACAAGGCCTGGTTCTGAGCTGGAAGGGTGAGAAGGATGAGATGCACAGGCATTTTGATCCAGGGGATGTCCTGAAAGTGCACTGCCTGCCTGCCCCTGCTGCTGAGCACCACGCTCCATCTCCTTCTCCTGCTCAGCGGATTTTTAGGAATCCAGGGCTTGGTATGTATTATTTGCTACTGCAACTAATAGAATGAATTTGCTTTCCAAGCCCAGTTTTGTCCTGGGTTATTTTGTGAATGGGGCTCCTCCTGAACCTGTGACAAAGATCAGCAGGGACCTACAGGACACTCCTATTCTCATGTCAGTAGATTCTGAGAAGTGATTTAGGTATCAATAAGTCAAAAGGTATCAACCAGTAAATCAAATATTTTGGAGGAATATTTAGCCTGTGAGTTTCAGCAAAGTATTGAATATGTCTTAGATCCATGGATACAAACTAGTAAGTGAGATTGCTGGGTGTGCACGTATTATGGAAGTAATTCCCCACCCACCCAGTGCTGAAATCAAGTATTGCCTTTCTTCTAACCCTGAGCTGGCAGCAGGGATCAGTCCCTGCTTGGTAACATTCATTTTGAAGACTTCTTTTGAGCAGGTAAGAAAGGTCCAAATGAAATCTTTTCCAGCTGTTTCCCTTTGGTTCACCTGTTTGAGAGTTAAAATTCTGTGCTGCAGGTGTCCTGGGTGTGTGCAGAGCAGTGCAGACCCAGAAACCCCTTGGTTTGCCCACAAGTTGTCATGCCTTGCTCCCAGGTGTGCCCAGCTCTGGCAGGAGAAGGAGCCCGCAGCGCAGTGGGCACCGTGCCCTGCCCAGCCGGGGCTCTCTGGCACAGAGCAGCAGCAGCGCCAGCACCGTTCAACCCGCTCCTGCCTTGGCTTCCCTTGGGACACAGGAGCCTCTGGAAATCAGCACCGCCACTCGCGTTCCCAGCTTGGAGCAGCTGCTGCTGGCGGGCAGATGCTGCCAGTTCCACTGCTGCCAAAGGGGAAGAAAGGCAGAGATGTACATGCACTGGAGCCCTGGCCATGTCCAATAAAGGTGCAAATATGTGGGGAGATTTGTTGGGAAGGATTTCATCTGTGATTCTAACAGTGGCTTCTCTCCTGGTTCTGTGTGTTCTAGATGAGTAATGTAATGGTTGGCTCTGACAATTAAGAAGTAGATGTTATATGGATGTTCAGATGTGTAGTGATGATATCGTAATGTATCCTCCCATAGTCCTCTTTCTTATCTCCCTTGTAATAGCCTTGGTAGTCAGGGCATTTGGGGAGGGCTGGCTTGTTACCAGCAGGCGGGGTGTAACAACACCTGACCTCCAGTCAAGATGCAAGAAAGTAATCTCTAGCAATGGATGGCAGAGAAAGAGTTGACTGACAAAACTTTTGGAGGGGCTAAGGGTATAAAAGCAGAGCGTCCTTTTTGTAGATGAGCACACGGCTGCTAGTCATGGAGACTCTCAATGCTGCAATTTTTCCTTATTCAGTCCTTTGTTAAAGTTTAATAAACCTTCAAAATTTTTAAAATGAGAATAATTTCTCCCGTGTGCAATACTGTGGGCCATTTTCTTGGTCTGGTTTCCTTTGCTTGGGTCCCATCTGAGTGCTCAGCTGGGGTACGGGCTGTAGGTGCTTGGGGCACTCTTGGAGTTCCTCTTGGATCCCCTGAACAACAGGGTTTGGCCCATGGGGGAAGTTTGTGCTGCTTTATGACAGAGAAGAATTTCCCTGGCTCTTTTGTGTTTGCTCTAGGGAAGGTTGGTTATTGCTTTGCATAAATTCACAGACCAACATGGAGCGTTTGCTCTGTAATGTCAGGGCATGGTTGCCACATCGTCGTAGTGACATCAGAAGGGTGCCTTGGTGCACGGAAGGCCTGAGTGTCAGAGCAGCCCTAGCGCTTGCTCAGATCAGGAGAACCCTCCTGGCCAAGGCCTTTGTCAGTGGGCTGTGGCCCACTGACAGGAGCCTTGTTTTTTCTAGCGTGTGAGCACAGCCTGCAGACATGCAGGGCACTATTACAATGATTCAGCGACTTGCACCTGTGCTTTTCGCCGCATATGGCATTTCTTATGGTGCCTATTTCATTATTAACTTTGCACCTAATTAGAGGTTTCCCTCCTGCTTAGGTTAGGGTGCATCCTAACGTGGCTCTTCTATGTCTTCCTGCTCTTTCTTAGCGACTGAGTTTCTGCTTTTGAAACAGAAAGAGCATTAGGATGCCACTGGTTTGGTAAAGCTCCTGTCAAGACGTTCAGCTAAAAAGGGGGTGCCTGTAGCCACTGGGGAGGCATTTTCAAGGGAGCCTGCAGGGCTTCCCTTCCCTCCACGGGAGAGTCTGTGGCAGCAGAGTCTGTCATTTCCTCAGTTTGCTGGGACAAGCAAGACACCTTTGAAAATGTAGACTGGCAGACCTTGGAAGACTTTCTAAAAACTCAGCAGTTGTTCCCAGAATTCAGGGAAAGCTTCTTTCTTTCTAAATTTTGTCATGAAGGGATTTGACTGTCTAACTTGACCCTTTACTGAGTAGTAAAATAGAGATACGCTTTGCAATGAAATGCAAACTCCAAAGCAGAGAATGTCTGCTCCAGCACCCTGGAGCTACTGTTGGGCTGTTTAACAAAAGAACTGCAACAGCTCAGGGGAATTGTGGGGAAGCCTTTCTGGGCAACAGTTTCCAGCAAGTTAATGAGGATTGAGGCTACCACCCAGCCAGGCCAGCGCTGTGCTTCTCCACTGCTGCTGGCCTGGCAAACAATCATTGCCGGAGGGCACAGCAGGGAGTTCATGCTGCATCTTTGCTTCTAACTTGCTGCTTCTCCCCATTCCTCCTTCTTTTCCATCTGCTACTCCTTGTTGCTCTTCACTTTTCTTCACTTTCTCTTGTGATGCTAGTTTGCTTCCTTCCTGCTCTGACCTACAGGAAAGCTTTGTACCGGCGCTGTGTCAGAGAAGCCCTTTGGTAGCTCTCCAGTTTTTCCTGTAGTTTCTCTGGCCACCAGCATGGAGGGACCCCGGGTAGGCACCTGGAGACCTCATCCCCGACGGGGCCCAATCCTTGCAGAATGCAGCACCCCAGGTGCCAAGTACTGGCTCCCTGTCTTAACAGGTAAACCAACTATCAGGGGAGGTAGCGGCAGCAGGAGGCACAGCACAGCACAGCTCTTGCTTCCACTTAGGAACCTCCTTTCACCACACACTTGCAGGCACAGATCCTTTCACAGGCTTTGCTTCCCAGGTCATAGGGCTCATGATCCCACCAAAGACAGAGCCCCCGCATACTCATTGCGAGGCAGCAATGCTCCCTCCACAGCAACCTGCTCACCAGGTCCTCGCTACTTCCTCAAATCATCCATCACCAAGACTGGGAAGCAGGTGGCTCCATCAGCACTTGTGACAGCACGTCCCAAGAGCAAGAGTTTGATCACCCCTGGACCCAGTGAGTAGCATTTCTGCAGCCCTTCATCCAGGCCAGACAAGCAGGCCTTACTGTTGCCCTGTGCCAGCGGGGCACAGAGCCCTCTGCTCACGCCCTGAATGGGCTTCAGAGAGTTCCAGACAGAAAAGAAGCAAGACTGAGCACCTCCTCCAGCTCCTCCTGACTTCTCCTCTGTGGCTTGCACTTAGGCTCCCAGCTTCACTTTTCTTGTCTCCTTCTCTGTCCCAGGTGACTCCACCATGGATCCTGCCAACAAACACGTCTTCCGTACCGCACTGGCCAATAGCCTGGCATCCCGAGCCAAGGGTTTAAGAGGTTTCCCAACACCAGGTATGGAACTTGGGGAAACAGACACTCTTCCAGCCTGCGTGTCCTGCAGGGAGCATCTGCAGCTTCTTCAACAAGCCTAGCAAAAAGCCTGCGCAGCAAGAGGCAGTGCGTGTTCAACAAGCTTTGTGCCGTCCCACAGCACCAACTTCTCCCATCTCACACAGGAACTGGCACCTCTGCTTTCAAACAGCCAAGGCATACCACATGCAACAAAAGCCAGAGGCACTGGCATGAGGGGCAGGATAGCCTTCCTGCTCCTCACAGCCAGCTTGGCAGGCTGGCTCTCTTCCACCCAGGCATTGCACCCTTTGCCACAGGGCTGACCTACGCTGTCTTCCTATTCCGTTTCCAGCTGCTGGCACCTACAGCTTGCCCAGGATTCTGGGACCCAACACAGCATACACTCCTGCTGAACCCTGCTACTCCATGAAGGGGAAGAGTCAATACCAGAGCTGTTTTCAAGAAGTGGCAAAGGTGAACTGTGCTTCTCTTCTCTGACAGCAGCAGCAGAAGTTCAGCTGCTCTGCTCAGGGCACAAGGGCCCCAGTGCCTGCCCTTTCCCCACATAACACACGCTTCCCTGCACCTGCAGCAAAGCACAAGAAGCCACAGGGCCTCTGGCTCTGCTACTACCAGGAACAGCCACACCTGAACCCCCCCATTTTTCCACACCAGCAGCTTTGACACAGTACAGCTCACTGCTCTTAAGGGCAAGAATCTCCCCTCATCCTCTGGCAAACCTACCTGTCTTCCCAAGGAGCCCCTGTTGCCAAGGCTCCAGGCCTCCCACGCTACTCCTCTGGCCAGCCACCTAAAGCAGCACAGTACTCATGGACAGCCAGCAAGAATCCACACTGCCTCTTGTACCCACCAACCTCATTGCTTCTCTTGCAGACGCCAGGTCCTGCGGCACTTGACAAGGTGGATCTGGATGTCTACAAAACCAGGGCTCCCAAGTTCCCCATGGGACTAAAAACCAAACTTCCTGGAAAGGGAGTGTTTCCAGCTCCAGCGCAATACACCCTGGGAAAGGTAAGGCAGTCAGCCCACCAATGTGTTTTGCTGCTCAACCTTCACTTGAGGGCATCTCTGGAGAGTGAGGCATCCTCTTCACGTCTTTTCTTCCCAATTTCCTCTTCCAGTTGTGTCCTAGGGTGACTTTATGATGCTTGTATCCCCATTCATGTGTTCTGTTTATGCTGGATATTATGTTCTGTACCTTTAAGACTGGCTCTGAAGAGGGAAAGTTTTGTTTTGGTTTTCTTATCAGCCTGGCAGGACACAGAGACTGCAGCTTTTGCTTTTTCTGCTCTTGCTTTTCGCTTTGCTCTCTCTCGCTCTCGCTTGCTACGCTTCTGCTTGCTTTGCTCATTATCTAGTTTAGCTAAACTGTCCAAATTTCTTCCTGGACCATTTCTCCTTTCCTTTTTCTGACCATTTCGAACCTGCTCCAGACTGGGACCTGGGAAACACCAGAGTCTGCACCTTGTGGCCTGCAGCAGCTGCCCCAGCGCCGGAGGGGCTCAGAACAGAGTGACCACCCCCAGAGAGACTTTCTGAATTTGTCATCTCTTTTCAGAGTTGCCATCCGGTATTGTTTATTTTGTGTGCTGGGGGGTGCTGTGCCTATTAAATAAACAGGTTCTTTCCACTGGTTCTCTCTGAGGAATCCTTCCCGAACTGGTTGGGGGGAGGGGCCGTGGGGGTTTGCTTACTGGAGGGACCCTAATTTGGAAATTCTCCTCTAAATTTGCCCTAAACCAGGACAAGTTGGCAGTAACCAAGGCCCGGGACCCTGCCTTCAGTTTTGGACTCTGACATTCTCTCTTCAAAGCTTCTTTAATAGCTGAAACACATCTTGATTAAAGAGAGACACCTGAAGAGATTTCTTCTGTTCCTCCTTTGCAGCAGGGTGGGGTTCGGTGTGCCTTGCTGTAGACCACTGGCTTCACTGTCTCACGTCTATGCCTCAGTCAAAACACGGCAGCATGAGGCTGAGGGGAGAGCAGTGAGGTAACAGCGGGAGCCACGCTGTCGTCTCCAACACCACCCTTTCACCTGACCAGGGCAAAGCACTCTGAAAGCTTTCCAGCCCTGCCTTGCACACTCTCAGCCCATGCTGGCCCCTGCTGGCCTCAAGGACAAAGCCCATCTCAGTGTGCCCCTTTGCAGCGCACACAGCTGGCATCTGCCCAAGGGGTGCCCACAAACACATCTGCCCTGTGTGAAATACAAAGCTGTGTTTCATGTCAGGTACAAACAGGCGACATCTGTATTTGTAAATGAGAAATGTGTGGACATCGACAATGGGAGAGCTGTGAATTCTAATAATAACTGAGGAAAATAAAGCATGGAAAAAGGCCTTTGAACCTATCTTTTGTTTGCAATTAACCTGGTTGATTTAGGAGCATTGGAATTAAGGTGTTAAGGATGTTGCTTTTTGCTTGCATTTAATCCATAAAAAAGCTCTGCAATAATAACCTTTTGAAGTATAATTTTAGAATATTACTTGTATCCTTGAAACTATAGCTTTGGAGTATATATAAAGGAAATATGCTTATCTCACGCCTTATGGAAGCAGAGAAAAACAGTTTGAGAAAGGAAGATCAACATCACCTCAAGGATTTATGGTTTTGACCAAAGGGAAGCTAGACATCACTGTTATGAGATTTATAGTCTCTGCAATTAAAAGGTGGACACATCTGGGGAGCTGGACTCCACCAGATGGGATTCGTCTTTCTTCTTCCGGAAACTGGACCGCCACCATCTGGGGATACTCCTTTGAAAATACATCCTGAGAAATTAAAATCACAACAGTGTATAGAATTGTGATGTAATAATTTGGAAGAAAAATTGCTGATGAGTAAAAATTGGAAATAGAAACTGTTGAAAAAACAGCTGAGGAGTACCCCTATACATACCTGTAACCCTCAAGTATTGGTGTGCAGTTGGAGGGAACACTTCCCCCACTGTACCCAGCACTGTATTGCTCATACTTTACCGTATGAAATAATAAATTGATTGCTGCTTGAATATTGGCCTAGTCAAGCTTCTTATTCATAACAGAGCTCAAGGTGCTGCAGGTGAGGTTTGGGTTCCCTTAGAGAATAGTCAGGGGTGGCGAGCACTGGAAGATGCAGCTGCAGTCTGTGACTGTGGTCACAAGGGTTTTCAGGATGAAGAAGAGACGAGAATGTTGACTCCATGATCAGAAGGCTTGATTTAATATTTTATGATATATGTTACATTAAGACTATATTAAAAAGCAATAGAAAGGAAAAGTTTCTTCAGCAGCTAGCTAAGCTAAGAATAGAAAAGAATGAATAACAAAGATCTGTGTCTCAGACAGAGCAAGAGCCAGCTCTGCCATGAGTGGTCAAGAAATCTAAACACCCACAGGAGACTAATCACCTGTTACATTCCACAGCAGCAGATAACTATTGTTTACTTTGGTTGCTGAACTGCAGCTTGTCACAAGGAAAAATCCTAAGAAAGGATTTTTCATGAAAGATGTCTGCGACAGCAGTCCCCATCCATGTCCCTTTCAGTGCTGCCTTTAGGGTGTCTGCAGCCTGGATCCAGAGCGCCCTGGGGGCTCCTGCCTCTGCCTTTGCACTCAGGGTGAGGATGCCCAGCAGCCGCTGAGGCCGGCAGTGGGGACCAGGGCTGGGGCTTGTGGCCTGGCAGGTGTGGCTCTGGGGGCTGTGACACGCCAGGGCACGGGTCACTGTCACTGCCCTCCGGAGCCCTGGCTAGCTCTGTGATGCTCCAGGGACAATGGCAAGAGAGGGGAACTGGCTAGGTTAGGGTTTTGCCTGAGCCAGAACCTCTAGGCCAGCTGCCTAGCAGTAGAAACCCCCAGAGGACCGAGTGAAGGAGGCAGAGGAGGCTCTTCTGTGGTGCAAAATGCAGCGAATTCATTTGGAGAGGCGGTGGAAGGCGCTTACAACAACACCCACAACGAAAAACAGAAGTTAAAAGAAACCCCAGAACCCCTGTGCACGGGTTTTTAAAATCTTTCAAAACGGGGGTGGACACCATTTAGTAACCAATAAGCGACCCTCGGGGTGTGGTTTTGAGGGCTACAACAAATCAGAACAAGGGGAGGAGAGAGGGTTGGGACAGGGATTGGAGCTTGGGGTGAGGGACAGGGAACTGTCTGGAACAAAGGGTAGGGTTTGGGCTGATGGATGGGCCAAAGGGGCCGGGTTGTCTTGACAGACAGGGAAAAATCTGGTCAGGAGGGAGGGGATTCCTTGAGGGACACTTGGGTAGGAGGGCATAACACAGGGGAGAAACTGACTGTAATAACTTGGGGAGCACTTGAACATACCACAAGCTAACAGAACATTTGGCTCAGAAACTCACACACCGCAACACAGACATTCAGGCTTTCAGCAGCCGAGAGGCGGCACTGTCAGAACCCGCGGCAGCTGCTGAAAGCCATCTCTCTCCTTCAGGCTCTTGCCGGGTGGGAAGGGGCTGCGAGCTGTGGGGGCTGCACTCCCCCTGTGCTGGGAGGATGATCTGTACCAGGGGAGAGCAGAAAGCTGCCACGGTGAGCAGAACACGCTCAGAGCATGACAGCTCAGAGAATGGCACTGCCCCTGAAGGGCAAAAAGCTTGAAAGCATAGAATTCTGTGCAGGACCGTTGCACAAATGTTCTCTTCAAGAACGTGCCCATTTTTGTATTCTGTAGATGAATACTCTGAGTTTTATAGAATACATGAGGTTTTTTCTTAAGGCTTTTGGGAGAACTCTCAAGTTTATTTCTATCTACATTTTACATCCAGCATGTGTACAGGTTTTTTAAATTTTTCTTTTGTAAATACTAAGGGAAAAAAAATACCCAAGCATTTTTTAATCCTTTGGAATATTGTGATTAATATTTTTAGAATGAAAACCTTGTTGAACAAGTGTGAAAACACAGAGAGAAGAAAAATAGCATAAAAGTATTTTTTAAAAGGGTGTATAATGAGGACTGCAGACCTGAGTAAGTCCTCCAAGGGCAAATTCTTCAAGAACGGCCAAGATACTTCCTTAAATGAAGGGAAATATGACCTGAAGCCATACAAAGTACAGCCAAAGCAAATGAAAACCCTTTGGAAAAGAGGGAATTTTGCCTGTGACATCAGTCTGTTGGGATAACTGAGGGATGCCCATCATCCTTGCACTGTATTCCTTGATATTTGTAGTGTGTTTTCTCCCAGTTTCTGTGAAGTGAATAAGAAGCTGCAGTTGTTTACCATTAATTTAAGCTCTTAGGGCAATTACCAAGCACCATAAATGTTTTTTTGTAGCTGAGCAGGATTGAGTTTCCCAAATCTTCTACAAAGCAGAAGGGAACCACACAGTTACTTGTGCTAATGTTAATGAAGGGTTTCATGAAAGCAGGTGAATGAGAGCATTGCATTATAAAACTTCCACATTCAAGGAAACAGGAGTGCACTTGGAATAAAGCATATGAGGCTAGATTACCATCAGAACAGGATAAAAGAAAATTACTTGGCAGGAAGTGATGTAGGAAAAAAAAGCCATTTCTGATACATGTGCATGCATTTGTAAGCTAAAAGAGAAAAAGAAGGGCAGAGATAATAAGGAACGAAGATTTTAAAATTGCACTGTGCAGAAGAGACACACGAACCACCAGTGTGAACACAGCTGAGAGATTCAGCTTGGAGATGGATTGGAGTGGAATCCATTCACCGAAGGTCTCTGGTGCACACGAGTGCAAAGACTGAGGAAAGAAGGAGAAAAGTTTAGTTTCTGAAAGCCATTTAGATTCCTGGAAGCATTGTCTAGAGATCTAGAATCTAAAGCCTCAGAGAATCTGAACCTCAAGCATCCCCAAATGGATTGGGAAGGTATGATGTGCACACCTCTGCTGCTCTCAGAGTTAATGAAATTGACAATGAGTGTCAGCAAATTAGGAATGCCCACCCAGATTTTATCTCCATTACTTTAAGAATGTTATGTTTGCCCCATTATCCCATCAGAAAAGAAACAAAACAATATTTGAGATAGCAGCAATTTAAATTGAATGGTTTAGAAAATTTATAAGTAAGGGATAATTTGGTTCAAATAATAGTGCATAGGCAGAAAATAACCGCAGGGTACGGAGGGCAGGGCTCTTGGACCCTTGCCACCTCACGTACGAGCTTGCCAAGTGAAGATTCCCCCCTTTTATGCCATGTGTCAATGCCATCTCCTCCCATTTTCGGTTCGTCACACTTCTGCCTCCGCCCTCATCACCACCTTTACCGCGCACGCTCCACCACTCGGCTGGGTGGTTGCACAAGTCTTTGGGGGTCCTTTGATGAAGATTTTGTAGTCTTCCCCTTTGTCCTTTAATTCACCTTTGGGTTACGCATGCGCACCAAGCCAGTACAATGTAAGCCAAGACTAACATATTACTACATCTAAATATCAAGGCAATAAATCCTTTATAATTAGCATTTTTCTGGCACCCAACCAGTTTTTCCTTCCTTTCTGCCCATTTTTTAGCAACTGTATCTTCGGCATCTTCCTCCTGTTCCTGAACATCTGCTGGGGGGGGGGGGGGTGGAGCCCCTCCTCTCCCTTTCTTCTTTGGCATTACAACTTTTAACTGTTTTATTATTCCCAAATATTAATTATTGTATCAATATTGATTACTGTTTCAATTTTTATCAGCACGAATCATACCTATTTGCCACAAATCCCCCCCCATAATTTCTCTTCTTGTTCATTATGATTCATGCTTATTAAAAAGCTAGGCCCTGATATCCTTTATATTCTTCAGAATTTTGATTTTCTCGTTGTCTCATTTCAGCTTCAAACTTTTCCAGCATTTCTATTACTGCCTCTAGTCTTTCACACTCTCTTTCAAATTTGGTTAGCATTTCCTGGTCTATTTCAATCTTTTTAGGTCCTTGTTCTTTAACACTGGTCGATTTAGCATTTAGTACCATTATAGATCTTGGTTTTCCTTTTTTCTGCTAATTCTGGATCTAGAGGCATTGTTGTAATCTGCATCCCCTGAATCACTGAGTGAATTAGCCTAATAAAACACGGAATCATACAAGGCAGAAACAAAAGTCCCAAAATTGAACATAACAACATGAACCCTAACTTTTTCCACCAAACATCTCCAAAGAGCTTTTCCCACCAATCTGCTTCCAAGACTGAATTCTACTTTTGTACGGGCATGAGCCACTCTTTTAATTTTCTGTGATAGCTTCCCCATAATCATCAATTTCTACACAGCACTCGGATTCATAAATCTCCCACAAACTCCTCCTTCTTCTGCTGACAGATAGCCTAGGGCAATCCTGTTTTGGTACACAAACGCCCGCATTTGTGTTTATTGCCTGGCCAACATTTTTAAGGCACTGGAGGTGTGATTTGACACCACATCCACTACTGCTTGGAGCCTTATCAATCAATTCAACAGGTAAATTGGGGTCCTATATCCCCATGAACCATGCTGAGCCTATGTTGCTGGGTCATACTATGCTATAATTCTTTCTGCAGACCATTCGTCCTCTCCCTATTTTTGATTCCTCCTTGCTGTTGGAAAATTGAAATTCAAATCTCTTTTATTCCGCTGCAGAGTTTCATACAGTGGAGTTCTGAACACATTGCTCCTAGACCTCGGTAGAACAAAGAAGGAGGGTTGTATTACTCCCAAGGTACAGGTTCCTCCCCATTTTTGAGGTAACTCACTGTATGCTCGCTGCCCACAAATCCAATATATCCCATCTGGGACTTTCTATTTCTTATCAGTTTTCTCCGGTTGTTCCCAATAAGACCTCAGGCTGTTGATGGATTGGTAGGGGTTAGCTCCAGGACTTCTGTACCAGCATACATTAATCTGTTCATCCCATTCACAATTTATTGCTTTTATTGGTCCTCAATATCCAACAGGGGTTTCAGGTCGCCAAACTTTTGAATGATTATCCATATTGACCACCAATGTGGATTTACAAGGAGTATGCCCCACTACTTTATGAAATTTCCTTCCTTCTCGAGTTATACAAATGATTCCAATTACTTGATGGCTTAAAATCCATCCTTCAGGTCTCTTCAACGTTCCAGAAATTTGGGTGTGGTTCCACTTTAAGAATTGCTCTGGAGCTAAGCTCTCACCTTTCCACGGCCATCTTTCAGCCATTTTTAGACCTCCACAAATCCAACATTTGGATAATGCCAATTCTGTAGCAACCTCTTGCATCAATCCCACAAACAGATTCTTATTCGAGGCTGGCAGATCCCAATCTCTGTAGTGCTGTTTTAGCTGTTTATACAATTCAGCCAATTCTTTTGACTCTTTTCTCCGGTTCTTTCCTCTATTGCCCTTTGTTTCCTTTTCTTCTTTGATTTTCTCTTTCAATTTTTCTCTTAGTGCCCGGCTTCCTATGCCTATACTTGGATCATCTCCATTATCATCTCTTTCAAAACAAAAGAATCTTTCATACTGGGGGCAAATCTGATTACCATGAGGATAAGGAGCTCGTCCATTATATCCCAATTTTTTCCCTACTCAGTACATCTTTCCTTCTTTAACACAAACATCTATAAAGCTGCTGCAATTGTAGCAGGCAGAACTAACATACAGGTGTATCACAAACACAGATTCCATCTCGTCCTTAATCCAAACAGGGTGATTGCAATAGTCACAAATGTTGAAATTGCTGGGACTTGGTTTTTGCCCTGTTTGCTTTTCCATTGCCGAAACCCTGTCCAGTGTGGCTTTCTGGCTTTGGCCAACCACCCAGAGTACCAGAATGATCACAGTGAAAATAATCCTCAGGAAATCTACCATTCTACCTTTTTCAAGGCCCCTTGGGTTGCAACCAAGGGCCAAGATGCCAGTCTTCTTGGTGGCAAAGGTAATATCCTGGGATCTAGTCACTGGTGCTTTTAGTTTCCTTGGCACCCATAGCCCCACAGAGTTTGCTTGTCCCCTTTTAAATGCCATTCCCCTGTTCTGGCTGGTTAAGAAGAGATAATTAAAACAAAAAGAACAGGGAAAAGGTTAGACCAGAACACCATAAACCTCTATTTTCCAAAATTTCAGGGATGTGCCAACCACAATAAGAGTTTACTAATTATCTTTCCGCTTCAAGGGCAGGGAGTTATTAAGTCGCCGCCTCCAACAGGCACACTCGTGGCGCCAATATGCCCCCGGAATGCGCCTGTGATGTGGTACAGAGACTTCTTTTCCACAACAACTATCGATTGTGAGACACTGGTCTGTAAGATCATGAATTGCTCGTTCTCTTATTTGTGCTAGAGCCAATATAGCAAGAACCAATTGATCTAAGTTCTCTATTAATCCAATTGCTGCTGGAAGGGTCCTGTCTCCCAGTCTCAAAGGTATCCCAAAAAAATCACTAGCAATGCCTTCTATAGTTAGCCAGCTAAACACATAACCATAGCAAAACAAGCAAATCAATTGTCTCTCCTTCTCTTCCCTCCTAGTTACTCTCCACCATGAGTTAAAGCAAAGTGTGCAAACAATACATATCCAAGGATGACACCCTAAACCATGTTCACCACACTCCCACCGTTTTACTTGTCTCTGGACTCTTTCAACAACAGGTGTTATCAATCTCAGTTCCTGGGATTGCAGTTCTGTAATCAATTCTAATAATGTTGCTGGTGGGTGATCCTGGAGGAGATCTTTGATCCTTTTAGGCCGTTCCCACCGATTCAGAAAGTCTTTTATTCTTTTCCATCGGCATTCTTCTGCCTCCGAGCTCAAGGGAATTGTGGTCGGCAGCCACTCTAGGATGCCTAGTTCATTCTTAATAAATTAGGGTTAATATAAATCAACTTAAATCCTACCATAATATCACATTCTTGGAATTACATGTTCCAACAATTTTTTTGCCACCATTTCAGCTGTAGCCCAAGCTGCTGGAAATGCTTCAACCCACTGAGTTAATTCATCTATTATAACTAACAAATATTTCCACTGACCCACTTTAGGCAATTCTGTAAAATCAACCTGGATCTTTTCAAATAGCCTGTAGGCTGTTTTGCATCCTCCAGAGGGAGGGCTCTTCAACACCTTCTTATTTACCTTTTGACAGGTGAAACACCCCTGGGTAATTTGTTTTCCAATTTCAAATATCCTTATACACCCATAAAGTTTAAAAAAAAGTGATCACAAAGGGCTCTTGTTCTCCAGTGTGTCCGTCTATGCAAGTTATCTAAGATCTAACGTGCCACTGGTTTTGCCATCATAATCCTGCTATCAGGAAGAACTCACTTTCGCTCCTTAAATGTTGCTCCTAATTTCTTTATAGCTGCCAGTTCTGCTAGCAGAAGGGAAAGTGTCTCCTGCTGAATTTCTGTTTCTTGTAAGGTCATGATTTTAGTATCCCTTTTCCTTACGGTCGTTCTTCTTGCTTCTTTGTCGGCCAAATTATTTCTTTCTGACTAATATTTTCCTTGGGCCCTTTAAAGCTTCAGGTATCTGAATTATCAATCCTTCGTGTACTAACCCTTTCCCTTGAGTGTTTATAAGTCTCCTTTCCTTCCAAATTTTTCTGAAAGTATGGACTACACTAAAAGCATATTTGGAGTCCGTATAAATAGTCCCTTCTCACCCTTTTAATATTAATAATGCACGGAGTAATGCATAAAGTTCACAGGCTTGTGCTGACCGGGATGAACTAAGGGGACCAGACTCCTTTACCCCAAGCTCTTCCCCACTTTACCTGAATTTCAAACCGTATTATTAATTTCCAGATTATCCTCTTCAGTTAAAGAAGAAATTTTAAGTTTTCTTTTGTAGTAAACCCCATAGATTTAGGAAAAGCACCATGGAGAATATGAACAATAGGAATGCTGAAACAGCAAAAGAAAATTCCTGTTTCCCTGTCCTCTGCCCTTAACCTACCTCTGTAACCCTATAAGGCAATGTCATGTTAACCCCTTACCCATTGGTCAAGCTTGGATCCTTTCCAACCCTATAAAAGAAGCATACTGTACCCCATTAGTTGAGAAAGAAGAAGAGCAGAGACCCTTCACGGACCTCCCCAAACAAAGCCATCTCCGTGGAACAGCCTGCGCCTTCTCCTTCTCCTCTCTCTCCGTCTGCTGCAGCCTCCAGCCCAGGGCACCACTACCTAGCAAGCAAAGCTGAAATCCTGAGAGCTTGCAATCACCATAGAGCTGATAATCACCATGCTTGCTAGATGGCAGCCCCGCAGCATTGGCATGAGCGAGCCAGCTTCGGGCACCCGGTCCCTACCCAGGGACTGAGCTCCTGAGCCCGATTGCTCTGCTTTATGATAAGGCCGATCAGAGGCTTTATCAGTATGTGACTTCTGTATAATTCTGAATGATGTTGCTCAAGACTGAGAGCTGCATAGTAATAAGAAATGGAAAAGCAATGATGAGAAAAATAGTAGAGATACACAACAATGGAGAGGAGATTGGATTCTGGTTTGAGGCAGGATTTGGTTCCAATAAAATCTGCCTGGGAAGAGGGTTGGCTTAAACTGGCATTGTTTGCTTTCCTTTGAAGAACAACAATATCCAAACAAAAAAAGATGAATATTCCTGGGGTAGAGGTTGGTAATTCAACTGCAAACCACAGGAGAGGAAGGATTGCAGGAACCACAAGAGGAAGACAAATTGTAGTCTCATCAAACAACAGAAAAGTCAGGTGCCTGTGTATAAATATACAACGTTTGTATTGAATTATTCCAGGAAAATGCGAGTCTGAAGTGAATCCCAGGTGTTTGACTTCATGAAAATTAGCAAGCCCTGATTAGATTTCCCTCTCAGTCAGTGAATATGAAATCCCTGGGCAGATGCCTCAGTTCTGGGTGTAGGTAGAGTTACTGTATTCAGGAACCTCTCCTCTGCATCTCCCATTTTTCTGAAAACAAGTCTCACCCAGTGGCCCCAGTGCCAGCACATGTCACCCTCTGAGCTGCACTGTTGAGATTTAGATTTCAGCCATGACTGAAGAACAACAAAGGCTCCTTTGTGATCCTACCCAGAGATACAGCTGGGAGCAGCTTCAGCAGCTGTTAGAGCACTGCCCGGGTCTTTATCAGAACAATCTTAATTGATGTTGGAAGGGATTGAAAGTGCAAACACAGGTGGTTTTAATCCCCTTCTTCACTTAACCTCGGCAATGTAGCTCTTCTTTTGGCTGGCTTCAGCAGCCCAGCCATAGAATTCTAGAATGGTTTGGGTTAGTGACAAACTTAATGAGCATCTCATTCCATCCCCCCTGCCTTCCAGTATCCCAGGTTGATCCAAGCCCTGTCCAACTGGCCTGGAACACCTCCAGGGATGGAGCAGCCACAGCTTCTCTGGGCAGCCTGTACCAGGGCCTTGCCACCCTCACAGAAAATAATTTCTTCCCAATATCCATTGAAACCTGCTCTCTGTCAGGCTGAACCCACTCCCCCTTGTTCTGTCACTCCAGACCCTTGTCCAAAGTCCCTCTCCAGGTCTCCTCAAGCACCTTCAGGCATTGGAAGGAGCTCAGAGGTCTCCCTGGAGCTTTCTCTTCTCCAAACCGAACAGTCCCAGCTGCTCCAGCCCTTTGAGCATCTTCACAGCCTCCTCTGGACCGGCTCCAGCAGCTCCACATCCTTCACCAATTCCAGCAAGCAGCCAGAGTTCAATGATTGAGAGACAAGAGCTACAAGGTTCATTCATTTTTATCAACACAATGCCATGACACAGGAAGCCTCAGGCCCTGTGGTTCCCTGAGACCAGCTCTGCATCCCTCCAGCGCTGCCAGGAGAAGGGGAGGGCATCACCAGGAGGGATCAGCACTGCCAGGGCAAAGGGTGGACAGAGACCTGCCCTGTCTGGGGTGGCTGAAGGAGTCATTGGAATGGATCTGGGCGAGGGTTTGACATTCCAGGAGGACAAAGGCTGGAGTGTAAGGCACTGTCAGCTCCCGAGAGCGACCACCCGGTGGCATTTTGCATTTGTAATGAAACAAGCCCAAGTCCCGCCTCTGCCTGCGTTCCAGGGAACAGTGAAATACGATCCGGGCTAAGGAGGCTGGAGTTAACTGCGTTTTCATTAAAGATTGGCTCTTTTCTAACAGGACAGAAAGAAGCTCAGTTACACAGACAGGGGGAGCAAAGCCACCATGAGGGTTAGCAGCCAGCTAGACCCTGCAAGTCCTACCTACCACAGTTTGTTAAATGCTTTCTGTGTCGGAGCTCTTCCCTCTTATTCCTCATGTGAGAGAGACCAAAAAACAATGAGAAAATCAGAGCCTAAATGCACCGGGCACAGCTTTGCAATGGGCTCTGAACAGAGTCCACTGGCTGTAAAGGCCTCCCATTTACCTAATGCAAATCCTTATTCCTTCTCTATAATTGCCCTGAACTAATTAAGATTTTTTAGAGCACAAGGTATTTTATTTGTCTTCAGAAAAGGGTTTCCCCTTTGTAATCCTATCCTAAATCCCCTTTCTTTTAACCTTAGCAGCTTCCCACCATTTTGCCACCCTTTTTTTAAACCCTTTTTCTTCAAGCTCTCTGTATTTCTTAAACCTTTGTGCTCTACAATATCAGATTCCTTATCTGCTTGGCTGGCTGATTTCTTGGGGTTCCTTTGTGAGCTTGGCAGTGAGATAGCAGCAGTACAGTTAGCAAAAAAAAAAAAAAAAAAGAGGGAAAAGATCACCCCAAAAAATAAAAAAAAAAAAAAAAGAAAGAACCTTCCTTAATTAAGGGAGGGCAGCAATAGCAATACATGATGGTTTTCAAATATCCCCAAACTTTTTCCTGATTCTGTCAAGTATTTAGCATTAGCCTCTTTATAGTATTCAAGGGAACATGAAGGGGACTAGCAGGAATTAACCAAACTAAGTAGGTACCGGAAATCAAATAATAGATAATTTCTCTGAGACTGAAAAGGAAGAAAGTATTTTACATTGCAATTACAGCTGAAGGTACCTGGGAAATATCAACCTGCTTAACTTCAGGTGTCTGAGCAGCTCCTGAGAAAGTGGCAGGACTGACCACATTTCTCAATAAAGCACAGGCTTTAGTGCCACAAAATCAGGGCCAAAAAGCAGAAAAACCCTTAATTTTTTTCTTAGTAACAAGCCCCACTAAAAGGGATCCCAGCACATCATTTCACTAGGGGAGGAAACAACACAGCAAGAAAGGGCTGATGTGGAAAATTGATGTCATCACATGCCGGGGGCTCAGCACACTTTTCCACACCATTCCTGGATGGGAAGCTGCTGCAGGGACGTGAGGTCCGTGCCTGGGAGCAGCAAAATCCGAGTGCTGGGCTGGCAGGGTGCCAGCAGCTGCTCCTGCTCCTCCTCTGAGTCACTGCCCCGTTACCTTGGCGAGCACAGCCACGAGTGCCTGAGAGCAGCTCCAGCGCGCAGAGAACGTCTTGGTTCCTGTTCCTCCAGCAGCACAACCCTGATTACACATTCTGCCCCCGCTGCTAATTAATTCAATAAAATCAGGAGCACGTCAGCAGTTGCAGAAGGGACTTGCCAGTTGGCACACGCTGCCTCCAGCCCCCTCCACAGCATCCCTGTGGAACAGAGCTCTTTTTCCTCAGCATTTCAGGGCTGGTGTTCCCCCTCTCCCAATTTTTGCCCTGTTTCTGGAAGAAGGCACCATAAAGAAGTTATTTGCACTAGGAGGGAACGTGTTTTGGGCTGATTTTGGACAAGAAGCCGGGTGGGACCTCATCCCTCTCCCTGATGCCTTGGGCTGCCACACTTTGGGTGGGAGTTTCTGCAGCAGCACCTGATCCTCTGCCAAGAAGCATTAAACCCTCTGCTTTCACCTCACAGCACTAATTACTTCTCCCAGGGCCTTTGATGCTGCTGAATAACTCATTAAATTCCCTCTAACCTGTCCCAGCTCTGGCTGAGGACACAGGGCCCTTGCAGGCCCAGAGGCCTCATGCAAAGCCACCCTGGTGCCACCAGGCAGGCAGCGTGTGGCAGGATGGTCTCACCCAGGACCCACCCACAGGGCTGCAAAGAGAAGGGAAAGCTCTGTCAAACATGCTGTAAAATCAGGCCGAGACATTGCCCTTGACCAGCTGTCTCTCTCTCCAGGCCCTGCTTCCAGGGCTGGCTGCAGCAAATGGGCTCTTGTGCCAACAGATCTGTCAAAGCCCATGGCAGCAATTCCCAGCCCTGCCTGCTCCAAGTGACATCATTTTGGTACCTGACTACTTCAAAGGTGAAAGCATATTCTCTCTAATTTGCTAAATTGACAAATTGACTCCTCTCAGGAGACAGTCTCATTGAAATCTTCTACTTCTTTAGCTTTGCACACTCAGCCCATTCCATTGAAAGATTTTACCTTAATTTCTTCTCCAGGAAAGAAGTAATTGATATTCAATTTGTGGCACTTTAAATGGGTATGTTGACTACAAAAATCCACTGCTCATCACATCGAAGGTTGATCCAAGAGTGCCAATTACTCCAGTAATGGAGATCTTTAGAGGGATGGGTGGAAAGGAACAGCATCAAAATGGATGGGTCTTCTCAGAGGAAGAAGCAGAATCTGGGAAGACAGCACAGCTTTAAATTAGGATATCTGCTGGGCATGGCAAGACAAAGCATGACCCATTCCTCATCCTGTCTCTGGATGTGATTCAACCCACTGGTCCCCAGCTCTGGGGGGTGTGGTGCAAAGTCTGATCCTCACTCCCCTGGCAAATGACAGAGTTGAGCTGATCTCAGCCTGGAATCCCTGTGCATTGACAGCAAGGACTCCTACCAGATGGAACTCATGGGTTTGCAACAAGCACAGCATCCACTGGCAGGGAATGATTTGCTCTTCATCCTTCCCACGAGAGGCATTTCTCTAGGAAAATCCACTCTCTAGTGGGGACAAAGCAGTAGAGATGGAAGGTTCTGTGTGCCCCAAAAAGCCAATTGTTCACCCCACAGCTATGCCACTCACAGCCACCAGCTCTGCACAGAGCAGGCAGCAAACTGGTGACTACTGGCACTGCCTGTGGTCTGAACTGGGAGCTGTGGATCAAGCTTCAAGTGCTTTCTAGGGGGAAGTATTTTACCCAGTTCCCTACAG
This sequence comes from Molothrus ater, assembly GCF_012460135.2. NCBI lineage: Eukaryota > Metazoa > Chordata > Aves > Passeriformes > Icteridae > Molothrus > Molothrus ater. The sequence goes on from NC_071661.1 coordinate 454,431, forward strand.
ATTCTGGTTCTGGCTCAGTCCCACAGCACCTTTGAGGAGTGTTTAGGTCACAGGGTCTCCCCAGGGTGCAGCTGGAGCTTGGGGCCTCCTTCCAAACTACAGCACAGCAAAAAATATGTACTAAGGTCACAATGAAAAATCCCCTGCTGGGCCTTCTTTAGTGTCCTCTCAACTCCTAATTCTGATTGTAAAATGCTGTTTAGGAAGAGCAGATTGATCAAAATCAGGACACTTTTGTGGATTTTTGTAAAAATGCCTTTTGAAGCTTTAAGATGGAGGGATTTTCACTGAAGGCATTATTCTTCTTCCAAGTTTTTCAGCATCCTGTTGTTTTGATTTTCCACTCTTATCTCCTGCCAACTTTTACCTGCCCAGAGCCAATTGTTTTGCTGACAGCTGCCATGCCCATGTGCCATTTGCTGAGCATCACCTGCATGAGGCCTCAGATGCTCACTAAGGAAAACTCACTTCTTCATATTCTTTGCAGAACCGGGGAAGATCTTGCTTGCTCAGTTGGGCAATGGAAGAGTTTTCTATTCAAACCTACTCTCCGTGGCATCACTGATGTATTTCTGACTCAGAGAAATCTGTTTCTTTTCTGCTCTTAAATAAGGAGTGAGCAGCTCCATGAGCAGCACCACAGCAGAGGAAACACAAACAGGCTGTTACTCAAACACCATCTCTGAAGGGATTGTGCTCCGCTTTTCAGATGAGATTAAGAGCTCCATTACAGTAGAGAAAGAGGCTTTCATTCAATCACACATAGAACATAAGAAGGACAAATTACAAAGCTCTTCAGAAGCAAATCTGTGTCAGACTGCTGGGTAAGGAGGCCCTTTAGGGGAGGCCTTCAGAGGTTTCTCCTGCCCTTCTGAAGAAATGACTCCTACATACCTCATCTCACCATGTGTTTCAGGAAAGCTCACAACCAGAATCCTCTGGGGCATCCAGTGTGCAAATCCCACAGACAGAAATACCCACTGGCCTCTGGATTTGCAGATGGGAACCTGGAGCTGAGGGATTGGATGCTTTTCCCTCCCCAGAAACCCAAGGCACTGCATGGCAGAGCTCCAAGTGGACAGCAAAGGGTTACAGGGCTGCCCAGAATCCTGCACCTGGCAAAGGGGAAGTCCAGCTTCAGTCACAGAGTTGTCACCACTTGATTTTGTTCCCTTGTTATTCTGCTCTCCTGGAATATATTAGGGTTAATTAAAGGCAGTTAGCTAATTGGATTGGAAGCAAGTGCTGCTTAAAAAAAAAACACAAAAAACCCCCCAAAAAAACCAAACCAGTGTTCCCCTTTGAAATGCCAGACAGGATATTCATTGAAATTCCCTTTGAAAAGCTATCCCCAAACCTCCTAATCTGTTGATGAAAACAGTCAAGGAAAAGTCAAGGAGAAAAGAACAAGCAATGTTTTTCATGAGGTTTCACCACTCGGGCAGCTGCAACCCTCATCAAGCATTATGATTGGGGATTGTCATTCCCAAACCAGGAAACCTTTCCAAGTCCCAAAAACTTCCACTGAACAGCAGTGCCAGAATGCCCCAAAGCTGAACAACAGTCCCATGAAGGCATAATATTTCCATCAAGGCCAGGATCAGATGAGTGGGAGAGGATGACTGGGGCTCTTCAAAAGCCAGAGCTCAGAGCTGAGATTTAATCCTGATATCCCTCTGGTTATCCAGAAAAGGATCAAGACATGTGAGGGAGCTCAGAAAGCCAGAGTGCTCAAAACAGCAGCATGTACACAGAAGGAAGAAGAGGAAATACAGCTGGATACTTCCTAATGCTCTTCTTTGGACTGACCTGGCGCAGTGAGTCACAGAAAACTTGCTCTAAACATGGGGGGCAGAACTGAAAATGCTCACTGGTAAGCAACAGAAAAAATTAAGAGCATATAGGAGTGAGTGTAGTCACAAGGACCTGGAGAAGAAAGAGCCCCAAAAGGCCAGACATGATGTAATATCATCCATAATAAGGGTAAAATACATGTTGCTATTCATCATGGATCCAAAGAATTCTAGAATGGTTTGGGTTGGAAGGGACCTTTAAAGGTCATCTGGAATGACAGAGTATTCAAAGCAAGAGAAAAACAGTATCTTAAGTGCCAGGGAAAACTGTACTGCAAGCAACTTCAGATTAGAGCCAAAACAGCAACACCTTATCTTTGAACTAAAGATTAATCAATAACTAATGCTGTCTGCCACTGAGGGGCACACTGAACCAGAATCCCTCCACTCCAGCTTTGCCATGCTGTGCTATCAAAGCTCCCCATGCTCCCCAGCTCCTGCAGAAACTGGACTTTGGGATGTGAGCCCAGCATGGCAGCAGCCCAGGTGAAGCATCACCACTTCTACAAAATAAAGCAGTTTTTACCTGACCATCGAGCAACACTAAACTTCTCTGGAAGCACTGGGTGCAGGATAATCAGGGACAGAAAAAGGATGTGTCTGTGGAGCAGAGGGCTGGTAAAAATTCTCATTAGGTTGTCAACAGCTGGTTTCATTAGTCTGCCTACAGACAATCAGAATTACTTAGTGGCTACTGCAGGGTGAAAAGCCATTTCAGTTTATTAATGTTCTCAGAGCTGCAAACCTGGCAGTGAAATTATTTTTAAAGTGGCTTGTAAAGTTTGTCTCTTCTCAAAGAATGTGTCAGACTGATCGACCAGGCTGTGAAATTTATGCCCCAATAAAATGGAGTTTGAATGCAGTTTAATAGCACTTGAAATGTTCTGCTCTGAGAAACTGTCCCCGAAGTCCAGGTGGACCTTTCTCCATTGGAATCTTAGAAATTTGTAGAAGCCATAACTTTGGCATGAATTTTACAGGAGCATTTATAGCCCATGGGTCAAGAGCAAAGCCATAAAATGCTGCTCAAGCCCTGAGCTTTCTCACACCAGAGGTAAATTTGTATCTAAAGGTCTGCCTGGAGTCCAGGACTACTAAATTTGCTCTAGTAGAATTCTGTTCTAAAGCTTAGCCTGCAACAAAGGTAGACTTTTATCTTACCTTAGTTAAATATTCCCCCTAAACCACCATCAATTATAATTTCCCCACTAGAATTCATGGTTTGTCCACTCCTAATTACTCTTTCTTCTTGCCCTAAGCACAATCCTTACTCATCCAATAGGTTTGATGACTCTCATTAAATGTACTATTCTACAGACATATGTTGGATTAAAGTTTACCTGAATGAGAGCTTTATCCAGCTCCTGCCAGAGCTAATGGAAAAGATATTTCAGTTTATTCAAAGCAACTGTTATCTCAGAAAGAGGATCATGCTTAAATGATAATAAAAGTTCTGCCAGAAACAGTATTCCTTTGTTTCCCCCAACCATTCACTAGAAGCCCTCAGTCACTGAAGAACTTTTTAAATCATTTCTAGTATTCACTACATGGTCAATTCCTAAAGGAGCTCTGACCCTGCAGTGCAGTTAATGACCATCTCTGACAGATTTCTTACATGTATTTTTTCCAACATTTTCAACAGTAGCTAACTGGGTGCCTTGCCCTTTTTATCTCCTGTTTCATCCATTTACTCTCATCCTCCATGGCACAGCACACGATGTTTCCACAAAACCAGCCTGCACCAGCCACTATTTCACAACTCACCCATAAAATCCCAATCTTTCACACTTCCACCTCTTCATCTTCCCATCCAGGGAGGGGAGTCAAGGTCAGCCAGATGCAAAAGAAGTGTTTGAAGCTGAAGTGTGATGAGGCACTGATTGCTTGATGAGCACAGGAGGAGGAAGGGTCTTGGCTGTGCCTTGCTTCTTAAATCATCCTCAGTTGTGCAGGAAAATTAAGGACAGAGCAGGGATGCTCCTCTGACCAGCTTGCCCATGGCATTGTTCCTGTCACCAAGTTTAAGACAGGCAGGTCACACAATTTCTCTTTCTCTGACTCCTGCTGGGATGACAACACTGAAAAATAGGAAAAACAATAATTATCAGGGATTTTCATTGTGTGAGCTCAGGATTCCCCATGCTCCTGCAAAGGGGGAATGTTCATCAGGCAAAGGATATGAGAAGGAGCCTCAAATTGTCCAAAATCCCAGTAAAAATATTTTTTCCTATGGAAACCTTCACCAGAGCTGGTCACACTTCAGGCCCTTTGTGCACCCATTTCCTGACGTGCATCTCCCAGCGGGGTGTTCCCACTGCTCCAGGGACCCAGCACAAACCTTACAGCCCCCCACAAACACACCCCCAGGAGCTGCACCCTTCCCTCCAAACCTGGGAACCTGCAGCAGCCGCCTCTGTGCTGTGCTGAGCCTGTTTCTCCCCAAAACAAGGTGCTCAGTTTATCCTTGAAAAGATTGACAGCAGCATTCTTGCCTTCTTCCAAAGAGCCATTATTTCCCAGCTGTAATCTCCACACTGAGACTTTATTCCCTTCAAGTGTCCAAGTACACAGGCAGCATCAAGGAAGGCACTGAAGTGAGCCAAGTTTAACCCCAAAGAGCTCTCAGCTCCCCGTGGAAGCTCAGACAAGCAGCAGGGAAAGAATGAATGCTCCTATAATGGCATCTAACAGCCACAGGGCAAGTGAGAAGTTGGTTTTAGAGAATGAAGAAAAAGCACTAAGTCATAAAAGGTGAGAAAAATCTATCACTCCAATAGGTAAATGAAGGTAAACCACTTGAAGAGACAGACTTGAGATGGAGGGAAAAATCCCACAATTAATAGTGTCCATGACACCCAGAGGCAAAACAAGCCCAGGGGATCAGGAAAAAGGTAAGCATGTGCTCCAAACAACAGCAGAAATGAAGTGAGAACCCTGGAGGGAACACAAGAAAGAGACACTCTGAAGACAGGAAAAAATGCCACCCCACAAGGTGTTTGTTTTGGTTTTTTTTAATCGAGAGTCTCTTGTACGATGTGGTAGAAAAACAGAAAAATAAAGGTCAGGAGAAGGATGGTTTATTTGGAACATTCCTGCATAGCAGACAAGATATATCCTCATGCAAATTATTCCATGCAGCACTCACATGTTTAATTGCTGCTTTTCCTCTTCCTGGGGAAGCAGAGTTGCTGTATTTACTCCAAGCAATATTTTCTCCCTTCTCCCTGGCAAAGAACATGCTCCCATCTTGGCAAGTGCTCACTGGTTTACCTAATGCTCATCACACCCATGCCAAGGAGAGTGGAGCAGGTTAATTTATCACTTGTTACAATGATTAACTTAGCCAGCTGCCGGGTTCAACAGCCCCAGATGCCTCAGGTGATACAGGATCACAGGAGGCCAAGCTCCATTGAATGAAGCTGCTGCCACACTGGCCCTCTTTGCCTGTCAAACACATTCAGCTGCTCTTGCACTGCCCTCTGAAAACCCCCATAAAATACAACTGAAAATCCCTCATCACCTGGGAGAAAGCACAGCTGGATTCTGCTCAGGGCATTTCAGACTAGATGGGGTATTTGTGAGCTCCCCTTGCAAAGGCAGCATCTCAGGAAAACCAGAAGTTTCTTTTCATGGATTCACCATAGTCAGGACACCTTCCCCTAGACCAGGTTGTTTCAAGCCCCATCCAGCCTGGCCTTGAACACTTCCAATGGTGACACAAGCACAGCTTCTCTGGAACCTGTTTTGCTCCTCCCAGATCTAAAATCATACCCAACTTAGCAGCCTCAGACACAGATTTCTATTAAATAGCTACACTTTTCTAGGAAAGAAATATGACAAACCTTGTTTGCATCCAACTTTGCAAAATCAACACAAGCTCTTCAGAAAGGGCTGCCACCCACTTTTCTTATTTTTTCCCATTTGGTGGAACATTTTCATTCTGTTGTTGTTTGGAGCAGTATTTTAATATATCTGGCTGAGGCTGCTTAAAATAGTACTGCAAGATACTTGTGTGAGGGGTGGAAAGCTGAGCTCTTGCACATCCAATGTTTCTGTTGTTGGAAGTCTTCAATCCCACCTCTCTGGTGGGATGAAATAGGTGCTACTAATCCAATTTCTAAAGGATCATGCATCAAGCTGACACTATTTTAAGACTTAAAAAACCCTCAGCCAATTTAAACAAACCTCTGCTCCTTTCCATTTTCTCTGTTCCACAGGTTATGGCAGAAGACAGGAGAGAAAGATTGTTTTGGGAACAATGTTTTCAGGACTCTAAAAATAATGTAAAAACTGCTCTACCACACTCTCAGCTGTTACAGCCCCAAAAAGCACAGGCTGTCTTTGCTCTCAGAGTCACAATTGTGGTGGGATTTCTACCACACCACAGGACAATCAATTTCTGCTTTTCTCCTGGAAATAACTACAGCACTTGTGGGCAGCAAGGCAAACATGTGCCTCTTTTAATGGCCCTTGAAACTGGCCATGTGAAATGAGGTACACAAAGCCAAAGGCCAGCTGAACCTGTGATCTCTGAATGGCTCTCCACATTCTTCCCAGGAAGATGAATGGCAATCACTGTTCTGCCAGGGAAATTGCGTCTGCTTGGAATGTGGTGTAGAAAATGTGCTTGCTGCTCCTCTCAGAGCCAAAATTCCCACACATTTCTTGGAAGTCCTTCTTAGATAAGGACAATGTTCAGCTGAGTGAGAGTGAAGCAAAATGGCAATCCAGGAATAAATGTTCCTGTTCACAACATCCTCCATTCACATGGATGGTTTCTCACTGGCACAGAGGAGCAAGGGAGGAACCCAAAGGCATCATTGTACACAAAGTCAGACATGTTGAGGGATGAACAGATCTCCCAGGGATATGGAAACCTCCCCTGAAAAGCCAGTCCAGGGAGAGCCTGAGGTGTTTTGTGGTTCCAGGCATGAAGATGCTCAGGAGCTTCCACAGATGCTCAGGATGGTGCCTGGATCTCGCTCTGGCAATGCTAGTGGCTCAGCTGAGAGCTGTGGGAATGATTTACACTGCACTGAGAGGGGCCACAGTCCTGCAAGGGTCTTTCATCAGGAGCAAACAGCAGCCTGGAGGGTGGGGAATGCTGGATCTGTACCAGGGCTCATCCTTCACCTTCATGTGGAGCTGCCCCCAGAGTTGCCATGTATCACTTTTTATTTTTCTCCTGTTGGGTCTATTTTGGAGCAGCTGTTAGATGTGGCTTTTTATGGTGATCCTGTGGGAAGCAACCATTTGCCTGCTGTGATATCCTCACAACTAATACTAACTCCTCATTGCCTTTGGTTTTATTTGGGGTTTTTTATCTGTTGGGTTGGTTTGCGTGGGTTTGTTTATTTGGGTTTTTGTCTGTTTTGGTTTGAGCTTTTTATTTGCTTTTTTATAAATGACTGGTTAAGTTGGCATAGCCAAACTCAAGAAAATGTAAACCAGGCTCAACTTTCCAGAAATTCCTTTTGCCTGGGTTTAGCTGCACCGCCAGGCTCAGGATCACCAGTATATTTGCAGGTTTTGCTCTGCATCATCAGCCTGTCCAGACTCTGCTTGGTGTTTCAGAAATGGAGAAGACAGTGGACATTGTGCCAAGCTTCCTTTCCAACAGAAAAACCTGGGTCAGCATGACAGAAAAGAAGAAAAAAATAAAATAAAATTCACCAGTTAGAACAGAACAAGTGTCCCACCACTTTTCCCTCCACTGTTATTAATTTTGTACAATTTAGAGGCAAACCTGGGTCTAAAGCTTCCATTTCTCAGTTCCTATTTGCTACCCTTCAGCCTTGACATCCCCTGATCTGACTGACTGCTGTCCAGCTGGGGCTGGGGATGCTCAGCTTGGAAAGAGCCTGGGAGGCCTCACTGTGGCTGTGCAGGACTGGAAGGGTCCCACAGGAAAGAAGGGGACAGAGTGTTCAACAGGGCCTCTGCTGACAGGACAAGGGGGATGGCTTTCAAGTGCAGGAGGCTGATTGAAGCTGGATCTAAGGGAGCTGCTGTTTTACACTGAGGGTGGTGAGGCACCGGCCCAGGCTGGGCACAGAGGCTGTGGGTGCCCCATCCTTGGCAACAGGGCTCCCCCAAGGCCTGGGGGAAGATTGCTCAGCTTGGAACAAGATGATCTTCAGGGTCCCTTCCAAGCCCAACCATCCAGGGATCCCCGCTGCCCACTTCAGTTGGCCCTGGGCTCCTGGGAACTGTGATGTCACATCCCCCGTTCCAGGTGGAACTGCCAGCAGCCAGCAAAGAGCACAACTCAACCACTGGCCCTTGTGTCAGCCCACGCTGCACTCTGCTCCTGTCTACCCCTGTCGCCCTTCTTGTCACCTGCTCCCTCCCATCAGTCCTGAGAGCTCCCTAGTGCCTGGATTTTGTCATCCACCACTGCAGGATGCTTATGTTTGTCCTGAGGAAGGTATGGTGCCATTCCATGGAGGGGGATCCCCCCAGCTGCCCAGGTGGGGTGCAGCTCTGTGGGCTGGTGTGGGACAAGGACCCCACTCTGAGGTTTTGCCACCTCTGCAGGCTGTCACAGACAGAGAGGAAGAGATGGATGTGGATATCCAGACTTATATAAAGGAGGATGTGGAGATGGAGGAAGACACTGGAGAGGAAAAGATGGAGGTGGATATCCAGACTTATACAAAGGAGGATGTGGAGATGGAGGAAGACACTGGAGAGGAAGAGATGGAGGTGGATATAGATGTGGAAGAGGAAATGGAAGTGGAAATGGAAGAGTACATTGCAGACATGGACATCGATGAGAAAGATGAGGAAGAGCCTATGATCTTGGGATGAAGACCAATGCCAGCAGCAGGACAGGCATGTGGTCCCCACAGGCAGAGTGGGTCCCCTGCTGCCAGGCTGGAGCTGGGCTGGTCCCTGCTCAGGGACGTGGCACCCCGGGCACTGGAGTCTGGTGCCATCCGCAGCCTGTCCTGCGCTCGCTCTGGGCCACACGAGCTCCAGCCCAGACCCAGCCAGGCTCAGCTCTGGCAGCAAAGTCCTGCTGTGCCAGCATGTGCCAGCCTGGGGGCACATGGAAGAGCCCTCTGTGCCTGACTGCAGTGACCACGGCACACTTGCTTTTCTTCCAGGACTGATGGACATTCCAGTCAGGGATGCCACCCTTTTGTACATATGTTTTACAGTTTGATCTCTTCAGGAATAGGATTTAGGACTTTTTTTTTGTCTTCTGTAAATATGTTTCATATATTTTTACTAGATAGGTTCTTATGTATATACGTTCCATGGATTGTTGTTGTTACAAATATTCTTACATTGTAAAAGTGTTCTGTATTGTTGCTATTCTTCCGGAAATAAACAAATTTTCTTTTTCACATCCCAGTTCTCTTTGCATTTACTTTGGGCACAGGCAGCATTTGCAAAGTTGTGGTTTCCACTTGCTCCAGGTTTCCAGGGCTGGAGGTCCCTGGAGGAGCTGGCACAGCCACGCCAGGAGTGAGGGTCCCTGTGCACAGAGGGGTCCCACTGACTGAGGTCACCCTCTGCCTGCAGTTTCTCTGGACACACTTGGTAGCTGCAGGGGCAAATCCCAGCGTGTCCTGTGCCATGGGATCCCTTGTTGGAGCAGGGCTGAGCCTGCCTGCTCCTGCAGAGCCTCAGCCATGGCTCTTCCCTGGGCAGCCCCAGGGCTAATGAGGGTGCACTGCAACCCCTGTTCCTGAGCACCCAGAGGGGCTGGAGCAGCCTGCAGAGCCTCAGCCCTACATGGACCAAGATTGCCCTTGGAAACCCCCTCTGTCCCCAGACTCTGGTACAAGCACAACAGGAATTGATCCTCCCAGTTAAAGGTGTTAATTGGCAACAATTTGTCCCTGGCACTTTCTAGTACAGCAAATGTCAGCACTTGGAATCCCTGTTCTGCACTCCCTGGTCAGGCACCAAAACATCTGAACCTGACTGAACATCTTGAATTAGCACCAATCTGCAGAGAGCTATGGGGGAGAACCTACCCCCAGGCACCCAGAGAAACACTTGACATTGATAGTCTGGGGCAAGAGCTGAAACTAAAGCATTCTAATGCCAAGAGAGAGGATTTTTATTGCTGAATTCATTCTCCAAGAACAGTAATGAAAGCTTTTGGTGTCCTCACCAGCCACAGATGTGTACTGCCAAGGTTTGCTTCTGGGTTATGATTGATTTTTATTAATCTGCTCAGAACTCTGATGCTGTTCCTGGCTAAGGTGTAGAGATGATATTTCAGAGCCAGATGAGCTCAGCACAGCTTCTGCAACACACAATTTCCAGACCCAGACATTCAGGCCATGCAAACTGATACTTTTTCATCTCTGTGCAAAGATCAGCATTAGGACATCACTGATGTACCACACACTTCTCAGGGCTGTCCCTTTCATCCAGCTCTGCCCAGTCACTTCACAGACTTCACTCCAAGCAGTTTCTCTCTGAGAGAGTTCAGTGGCACATGGGAATTAATCCTGGTTTTTCTTCATCTTCTCCTGAGCTGTCTCCAGACACGGTGTGTGGGCACTGTCTGACAGCAGCAGCATTAACGTGCCACCTCCCTGACACTGAGGTTCATGTCACAACTTTTCATCCAAAGCAGCAAATCAATGATTCCCACTGTGTCCCACACAGCTCCATGGGGAGTTTGTGTGGCTGCAGTTCCAGCACCAGCCCTAATGCACAGGAATTTCAGAAGATACAGAAGGAATCAGCCATTCACAGAGAAAAACATCAGTTTGCACGGCCCAGATCCCCACAACACTGCAGACTCTGCTAACCCAGAATCTGCCTTTAGAGTTTGGTCTCTGGGCCTTACTTTTCCTCTCACTAAACTTCTCCCATTTTCCCCTCTTGCTCAGCTTCCCAAGATAATTAAAAGCAGCATTAGGAGCAGGGGTAGGTAATGGGAACTGTCCCAAGGCTTGACAAAATTTCTCTTTTCAGGCCTGAAAATTCCAGCCAAGGAGAGAGGAAAAGCCCGCATGAAAGAGGTGTGAAATCAAAGCAGTAATCAAATTTAGGTATAATGAGAGAAGCTGAAGAGGTTTTCCATGTTCAGAACAAGATTAGCAGCTCCAGGCACAGGAGGGATGCGACATTTTCCCCGCTGTAACAACTCTGTGATGCAAATTGCTTCTCAAATCCTTCTCCCTAGCTCTGGGACCCGTTCAGCCACAAACGTGGTGCTGAATTTTTTAAAGCAAAATGGAAGCTGGTCAGAGAGGTGGTTTGCAAATCAAAACCACAGAGGACAGCTTGGAAGCACCGGCTGGAGCAGAGAGAGGCAGAGCCTGGCCCTGAGGTGCAGCACAGCCTGAAACTCTAACCAAATAAAGAACTTGCCACTTGTTTTTTTCCCTCAGGAGCTACAGAAGGTGCTTGATGGAATCCCTGCCTCCTTCACACTGCATCAGCATGCAGAGGAGCACAAGGATGAAGATTACAGCACCTTCTGCTGCTGCTTCCATCTCCTGACTCAAATCTCACCAAAATCTGTCACTACTGGGCCTTCCCAAAGCCCCAGATTCACTCAGTCCTTGCAGAATTTCAGTTCTGAGGAGCAGGAAGGGAGATGAAGGCACTTGCAGACACCAGAGATGCAATTGCTGCCTGAGGTGCATTTCACTGCCCAGCTTAGCGCCTCTAAAACCATCAAAATCAGCCCCTTTGAGAGCACCAAGCCAACAGCAGGACATCAGGGCCTGCACATGGTTGGAAATGGCATTTTTTATTATTCCTCTCCCAGTCTCTCGTTTCATGGTGCCATTGCAGGGCTTAATCCCATCCTTCAGCAGCAAGTCTTGGCAATGAGCTTCAGATGGATTTCTAGTGCTGAGCAAATAAGAGGCAATTTTACTTTGTCTCCAATGAATGAAATTTCACCTAAATCGGACAAACTCTGTGTTCTGAGGCTGGCCAGGCTCCAACCACTGCCAGGTCCCCAACCTGGATGTCACACTGCTCTAATATTGAAAAGTTAAATTTATTTGGCTTTGTGTACAAAATTATTCTCTCTCAAAAGAATTGGAATCCATATCATTGCATTTCCAAGCACTAACCTCAGACCAGCCACAAAGAGCACAAGAGACAAGAAAAGAAATAGAGATTTCTAAGGAGATGGAAATTGAATGCTGAGTTTTTTCCCATTATAGAAAGTTTCATCAATTATCACCTGCCAGCTCCTTGCCTTCACTTGTGTGGCCACCACTGAATACACTCGCAGATAAGAAAATGTTTGTCCTACTGAAAACTGGCACTAGAAGCAGAAAAAGGCTCAGATATCTGGATTAAAAGACAACATAATGAAAAGAGCTGCCTTATAATAGCAAGGTATGATGGACAGCAGGAATGGCTGAAGCCAGCAGAGATAAGTCCATGAACTATTCATGCTACAAAGATTTCTGACAAAACCCCCAAGAACCCAAATGCAACATTTTGTCAGGCAGAGCTGATAGGAGCCCTGTGCATTTAATTCAGTCATTGGCAGCAAATAGAGATCAGCTTGAAGCTCCTTTGGTCCACTACTACTTACTTTTTTTCACCCAAGAAATGTAATTACATCTACTTTTTGGGAAGAAATTACTGCTTTGAGTGGTTCAATGCAAAGAGTTTCTTCCCATAGCCACTCATAATCAGTCACCAAGAGAAACACTTTCTAAAAAGATCTCTTCAAAATTGTGGAGTGACTTTCAACATAAATAACTTGGTTATTTTGCTCAAAATGCTAAGGGAATTGAATTGGGCTCCCTCATTATCATGGTTTGACACTGGCACAATGCCAGTGCCTCCATGAAGATACATTCTCCCTGGTAGCTGCTGTGAGATGTGACCAGGAATAAGCAAAGCAGGCTCCTACTTAGGAAAGAAAAGAACCAGAACTTTATTAACTACTCTACAACTACAGATAAAAAGGAACACACACACAGGGAAAATGAAAACTTCACAAATGCATTTCCTCCTCCCCCACCAAATTTCCAACCCAATACATTTGTTCCTCAAATCACCAACTCTCAGTCCAGCACCACCTTTTAGACAATCAATCCTCAGTTCATCAAGAGGAGAGGAGTCCTTCTTGTACCATGGGCTTCCCCTGGAAACACAGTCGAAGCCTCGTGTGTTCCTGTGTCACTTGTGGCACCGCCCGGAGTACATCTGCCGTCGTGACCTCTTCCTTTCCATGTCCAGTGCTCTCACCACTGAACACGGACCAAAACTGCTTCTAGGGTTGTCTTTTAAGGATGCTCTGTCCTGATCCAAAAAAGGCACAGTCTCTCCTTTGGGACACCTGTCCCCACAATCTCTCCTTTTGGGACACCTGTCCCCCCCATATTTTTACCCCCTGGGGCCGAGGGGCACCAACACTGAACCCTCTTGGTCCTGAGGCCATTGCCTCCCCCTAGAATGCAGTCTCTGTATCACAAGGAACATGGTTCTGTCCATGGCTATACAAAAAGAGTCCAGCAAAAGCCACTCCATCATCTCTTCCCACTAGGATTCTTCTCTATTCTTTTACTATCTCTCACTCGCCCAGACCTCGCTCACACTGGCCCATTTCCTTCCTCATCTTCCACTCTATCTTCTAGGAGAGGTCAATGATCTGTAAAGTTCTCATTCTCTGAAAAGGGGTTAAAAGCTCCTACAAGCGGCCGGCTGAACCCCCCCCTCTTCTCCATCCCAGCCGTGCTGCCGGCGCAGGCCCATGTTTATCAAGTCTCAAGGTTACAGTCCCAGGCAGCGGCTCTCTTTCTCTCACTCTCTGTGTCTCTCAGGGGGGGCTGCCCGATGGCTCCCGGTGTCTCTCTCTTTCTCTCTTCCACCCTTCCACCCCGGGGCTCAGGCCTACCTCTCTTGGCCACATGGTTTTCCCCTCCCCCTGCCCAGCCAGCAGCTGGGCCGGGGGAGAGACCTGAACTCTTTCCCGCCAGAAACCCAAGAGGACCCTCCCAGGGGAGAGCTCTGCTTTTAACCCCGTGTTCTCAGAGGCGTGTCCATGTCTCAATGGTCAGGTTAAATGCCAATATTAAAATCTGAATATCCATTGGCCAAAAACACAGCATCTCAAAAAACACATTTCCTGTCAAACCACCACACCAAAGTGGTTTGAAAAACCTGCAGTCCCTGCAGGGAGCATGAAGGAGCCCCCAGGGCCATTGCTAAGCAAGGCTCCCCAGGGACTCCTTGCAGCAGATCCTTGAGGCCACTGGGATGTGGGCTAGGGGGGGATGCTGAGGGCAGCACAAGGGGCTGACAGTGCCCAGCCTGGCTGGGGCTGTGCCAGGAGGCCCCAGGGCCTCAGGACAAGGTGTCTCCTCCCAGCCCTTGCTGGCACAGACCCTGCTGTGCCCCAGGCCACCAAGACTTGGCTTCTCTTTGTCCCCACCTGTCATCACTGCCTGCAGTTCTCTGCTCGGCCTGGGGCCTGGGGACACTTGCTCAGTCGTGTCCCTCTCTGGGACCCATTAAAAGTCCAAGAAACTTTGGAGTTGGATTCTGCCTTGGAGTTCTGGAGAGGTTTCTTCAGCTCCCTCTCAGGGACTGATGTTCAGGGCCTGAGCACAAAGCCCCAGAGGCTGATTAAAGTCCTTGTGCTGTGTCTGTGCTGCTGAGCTGGGCTGGGCTCCTGGCACAGAGGCAGCTCCTGGTCACCAAGAAGAGCTTCAAAAGCACATTTCTCCTGATGAGCAGCTCTTGTGCCAGCCCAGCAGGGCTGGGGCACTGCCTGCAGCCAGCGCGGGCACAGCACAGAGGCACAGAGAGCTTCAATCAGTCAGGGCTGGGAAGGGGCTGAGAAGTGCCTGGGGCACAATCACTGCCAGCCCTTGGCACAGGAACCTCTGGCTGCAGGACAGTGCAGCTGCAGCTCCTGGAGCCATCTCCTGCAGCTGGAACATGCCAATGCCTGCAGAGCCTGTGAGTACATTCTCTGATTGTCTCTTGTGCAGAGCAGCCAGGGGTGCCCAGGGCTGTCCTGCAGAGCAGGGTCCTGCAGCCCAGGGCGCTGTGCTGGGGCAGGGACTCTGCTGCCTGCCAGGGACAGCTCTCAGCCAGCCCTGGCAGCTGCTCCCAGCACTGGGGGACAACATCTGGGTGGGGGGAGACAGCTGGTGAGGCTTGGGAGTGTTCTCCTTGTGTGGAGGATGCTGCATTGTTCAGGGCTGCTCCCAGCATGGCCTTTAACTGCAGAACATTTCCAAGTAAGTTATACAGGGACCACAGCGATGCAGGGACTGGATGAAAGGGGAAATCATGGTTTTTAAATCTATTTTTCAGGGTTGTCTTGATAGGAAATTGCACATAGATATTTATCTCTCAGTTCAGGTTTAAAAAAAACCAATCCTCTCAGATGTTTCTAAACCAGGCAGTTACAGAAATCAGCACAGAGCCCTTTAGAGGCAGCATCAGTGCTGCTTTTCCAGACTCCTCAGGGTTGCTCTTGTTAGCGTTCAAAAACACATAATCACATAAGCGATTATATGTGGTGCTTTTTATTCAAGAGCTCTGGGAATCGGGGTAGTTTCCACCCAAATCTGATTCTGACCATACATTCGAGGTGAAGGTGTTTTATACACTATCATTACTTAACTTTCATGTTAATTATTAAACTTATATTCATCTATTGTATACACAGATTACAGCTAAACATAGCTCCCTTTAAATTTCCAACATAGTTTCCCATAATTCTTCCTTGGGTTATATAATAATTATATTTAATTACTAAACAATCATCACATCTAACAATTATATCTTTTATCATACTGCTTACGCAGGTGCAGTGATCTGAGAAAACACAAAGCCCAATATTTTCAAAGACTATTTTTAACATTTTCCAGGGCTCCACTATCACTCTGACGTTGCCCTCAGAGCCTGCAGAGCCAGAGCTGCCCCTGGGCAGTGCCTGAGCTGGGAGGGCTCTGCAGGGCAGAGCTGAGCCCCCAGGGCTGGGCTGGGCTCTGGCAGCACTGGCAGGGCCCAGCCCTGGGCACAGGGAAGCAGCTGCTGGCAGGGACAGCTCCAGGCAGCAGAGCCCTGGGCAGGCAGTGGGGGGAAAGTGCCCCCAGCCTGTGCTGGGATATTTCAAGTCCTCTCCAAACCCAACTATTCCATGATTACTTTTCTTACAGATCCCCATGCCAAGGCACCACAAATGTCCAACAGCAGCTCCATCAGGCACTTCCTCCTGCTGGCATTGGCAGACACGCGGCAGCTGCAGCTCCTGCACTTCTGCCTCTTGCTGGGCATCTCCCTGGCTGCCCTCCTGGGCAACGGCCTCATCATCAGCGCCGTAGCCTGCGGCCACCACCTGCACACGCCCATGTTCTTCTTCCTGCTCAACCTGGCCCTCAGCGACCTGGGCTCCATCTGCACCACTGTCCCCAAAGCCATGCACAATTCCCTCTGGAACACCAGCAACATCTCCTACACTGGATGTGCTGCTCAGCTCTTTTTCTTTGTGTTCTTCATCTCAGCAGAATATTTCCTCCTGACCGTCATGTGCTACGACCGCTATGTGTCCATCTGCAAACCCCTGCACTACGGGACCCTCCTGGGCAGCAGAGCTTGTGCCCACATGGCAGCAGCTGCCTGGGCCAGTGCCTTTCTCAATGCTCTCATGCTCACAGCCAATACATTTTCCCTGCCCCTGTGCCATGGCAATGCCCTGGGCCAGTTCTTCTGTGAAATCCCACAGATCCTCAAGATCTCCTGCTCACACTCAAACCTCAGAGAACTGGCGTTACTTGCTGTTACTGTCTCTTTAGATTGTGGCTGTTTTGTGTTCATTGTTTTCTCCTATGTGCAGATTTTCAGGGCTGTGCTGAGGATCCCCTCTGAGCAGGGACGGCACAAAGCCTTTTCCACCTGCCTCCCTCACCTGGCTGTGGTCTCCCTGTTCCTCAGCACTGGCATATTTTCTGACCTGAAGCCCCCCTCCATGTCCTCCCCATCCCTGGATCTGGCCCTGCCAGTTCTGTACTCGGTGGTGCCTCCAGCCCTGAACCCCCTCATCTACAGCCTGAGGAACCAGGAGCTCAAGGCTGCAGTGTGGAGACTGATGACTGGATGGTTTTGGAAACATTAAACTGCTGACCAATTTCTGCAAATCACTTGTAATAAAAGTTGTTTTTGATACTTCTTGTTGGTTTCATTTTGGAGGTTCTTTTTCTTTGTTTTACTTTATTAATCTTGTCTGATACTGTTAGATTGGATGTGACCTACACACACGTGATTAGGGTCAAAGAAGAAAATGTTTTTATATTTCATGTTCTCTAGTTTATATACTTTTAAGAAAACATCATTTTAAGTCATTGATTACATCACAATAACTTATTATATTAATTAAAACAAAGCTATTAGTATCAATATAACTGGCAAAAGTTTTACAGAAAATTAATAAGCTATGCATACACATCTACATATGCCTCTAGTCTACCTAACAAAAATTTACATGTATCTTTTCTAATCTATTCCCATGCTAATCCTTTTCTTCTTTCTTGCTATGGATACACTCTAAAATCATCAATTGTTATTTCATCTATTAACTCAGCTTTGCTTGTAAGCTAGCTGTCAAGCCTGACTATATGGTCCACAGAGAAATGTTATTGTTTGTGCCATTTCCCCTTTTGTTTCTCTCCACCTTCCCAGTGGCCACAGACTGTGTCAATGAGGGGCTGTGCTCTTGGTGCCTTTAAATGAGCTAAAGGATCTCCCAGCAGGGTTTTCTGCAGAGATGCCCTTTTGTTGCCTTCTCTGGAGCTGCAGCAGCAATGTCTGTGTGCAGAGCTGGGGCAGATCAGTGCTGGCCCAGCAGCTGTGCCCAGCAGCAGCAGCAGCAGCAGCACTTGGTGTTGCCAGTGCTGCTGCCGTGGCCCTGCCCCGCTGCCCTGGTGGCCCTGGTGTTGCTGCAGGGCCTGAGTGCTCTCGGGGCCGGGCACAGCCCTGGGGGTGGCAGTGCCGGGGCTGCAGCAGGGACAGGCCATGTAATATAAATCACCTTTGATAATTCTTTTGGGTTTGTTTGTGGGTTTGTTCTTTTTTTCCCCATGTTTCAGTTTTTTAATATTGTCCACAAAGAAAAGCCAT
This sequence comes from Molothrus ater, assembly GCF_012460135.2. Lineage (NCBI taxonomy): Eukaryota > Metazoa > Chordata > Aves > Passeriformes > Icteridae > Molothrus > Molothrus ater. The sequence continues at coordinate 472,361 of NC_071661.1, forward strand.
TGGTTTTGCCATTTCTCACTTTGTTTCTCTCCACCTTCCCTGTGGCCACAGACTGTGTCGGTGAGGGGCTGCACTCCGTGTGGCTATAAATGAACTAAAGGATCTCCCAGCAAAGATTTTCCAGAGATCCCCTTGTGTTCCCTTCTCTGGAGCTGCAGCAGCAATGTCTGTGTGCAGAGCTGGGGGCAGATCAGTGCTGGCACAGCAGCTCTGCTCCTGCTGGCCACACCATTCCTGAGCCAGGCCAGGAGCCATTGGCCTTCTTGGCCACCTGGGCACACTGCTGCCTCATGTCCAGCCTGCTGTCCATCAGTCCCTGCAGGTCCCTTTCTGCCTGGCTGCTCTCCAGCCACTCTGTCCCCAGCCTGTAGCACTAGGGCCAAATATCAGGGCCTGGCACTTGGATTTGTTCAGCCTCACCTTGTTGGATTCATCCCCTGGATCCAGCCTGTCCAACTCACTGTGCAGAGCCCTCCAACCCTCCAGCAGATCAACACTCACATCCAGCTTGGTGACATTTGCGACGATGTCCTTGGTTCCATGGGGCCCCTCAGTGTCACAATGGCCTCTTGGTTACACCAGGCCCTACACTGTCACACTGATCTCCTTGGTTCCATGGAGCCCCAAAATGTGACAATGGTCCCCTTGGTTCGATGGGGCCCCAAGGTGTCACAATGGCCCCATGGCCACATGAGGTCCCACACTGTCACCATGGTCTCTGGGGTTCCACAAGTCCCCTCAGTGTCACAATGGACTCCTTGTTTCCACGAGGCCACACAATTTCATGTTCTTCCAGATCCCTTGAGGCCCCATCGTGTCACAGTGGCCCCTTGGTTACACAGGATCCTGCAGTGTCACAATGTCCCCTTGGTGCCATGAGTCCCTGCACTGTCAGAACGGCCCCTTGGTTCCACTGGGCCCTGCAGTCCCCCAATGGTCTCCTTGGTTTTGCAGTGTCAAAATGGTGAAACCCCTTGGTTACACAAGGCCCTGCAGTGTCTCAATGACCTCTGTGGTTCCACGAGGGCCCAGAGTGTCACGGGGCACTCCCTGGGTCCATTTGGCCCCACAGCACAGCAGTGGACCCCTGGTTCTGTGGGGCTGCACGGTGTCACCATGGTCCTCTGAGTTCCACGAGGCCCTGCAGTGTCACAATGGCCCCAGAGTGTCCCAATCATCACAGAATGACAGAATCAAATAGGCTGGAAAAGACCTTTGGGATCATCAAGTCCAACCCATGCCCTGATACTGCCTTGTCACCCAGACCATGCCACTAAGTGCCACTGGAGAGGGACAGTGACTCTGCCACCTCCCCCCTGGCCAGCCCATTCCAGTTCCCACTCACCCTTTCTGTGAAGAACTCCTTCCTATTGTCCAGCCTGAGCCTCCCCTGGTGCAGCTTAAGGCTGTGTCTTCTTGTCCTGCCCTCCAGCAGATCCACACTCACACCCAGCTTGGTGCCATCTCCAATTTGTGAATGCTGGACTCGATCCCCTCACCCAGACCATCAGTGAAGATATTAAACAGGACTGGGCCCAGCACAGATCCCTGGGGACAGCACCAGTGCCTGGACAGCAGCTGGGTGCAGCACCATCCCCACCACTCTCTGGGCCCAGCCTCCAGCCAGCTCTTAAATCTCCCAGCCAGGAGGGAACCTGCCCAAGCCGTGGGCTGCAGCTTTTCCAGGGAATGCTGTCAGAGACAGAGTCAAAGGCTCTGCTGGAGTCCAGGCACACAACATCCACAGCCTTTCCCCCATCCACAGCTGGGTCACCTGGGCATAAAAGGAGACCAGGCTGGTCAGGCAGGACCTGCCACCCCTAAATCCACACTGGCTGGCTCTGATCCCTGGGCCATCCTGTGGGTGCCCTGTGATGGCACTCAAGGTGATCTGTTCCATAACCTTGCCGGGCACCCAGGTCAGGCTGACAGGCCTGGAGCTCCCAAGCTCCTCCTTCCAGCCCTTCCTGGGGATGGGCTCACACTGGCACCTCCAGTGCTCTGGGCCCTCCCTGCTGAGCCAGGACTGATGGTAAATGATGGAGAGCAGCTTGGGGAGCTCATCCACAGCTCCCTCATCCCCCTAGGATGGATCCCATCTGATCCCACACACCTGTGAGCATCTGAGTGGCTCAGCAGGTCCCCAGCTGCTTCCTCCTGGATTCCAGGGGGCAGTTCTGCTCCCTGTGCCCATCTACCAGCTCAGGATAAAATTTGTCCTGAGGACAACCTGTCCTAATATTAAAAATTGAGAGAAACAAGGTGTTAAGTAGCTCAGCCTTTTCCTTATCTTTAGTTACTGTAGTCCCCACTGCATCCAATGAAGAGTAGAGGTTCTCCTTCTCCCTCCTTTTGCTAAAATTTTTTTTAAAAAATCATTTTTATTTTTTACAGAAGCTGAAAGGTTAAGTTCTAATTGAGTTTTCAAGTATCAACTTTTCTTTCTGCATAACCTGATGACATCCTTAAACACTTCCTGAGTTTCCAGTCCATTTTCCCCTTTCCCACAAAAGCTCCATTGGCAGCCAGGACAGTCATTTTTCTCTCTAGCTCATCTTTTGCCACACTGGGACAGGCAGCTCCTTCCCCCTTAAGATTACTTTCTTGAAATGTGTTCATCCTTCCTGGACCCCATTTGTTTTTAAGGGCTGTTTCCCTTGAAATAAATCAGTACCTGATTTGGTACTCCCCAAATCTGCATCCAGAACAGGCCAAAGTCTGCCCTTCCTAATTCCTGTGTACAAGTTTTGTTACTGCCTCTCTTTCTTACCCAGAATATTGAAAACTTGAAAACTCCAATGTTCCAGTGGGCCTGGCTGAGCTGGCAGGACCCTGAGGCTGCTGAACTTCCAGTTCCCCTTCTCACACAATGGGCCTTGTGTGGTTTCCATAGGCCTGGGGATGTGGAGAACAAGCTCCAGGTGTCAGCTCAGCTGGTGTAGGCAATTGATCATCTGGTAACATGAGGTCACAGAGTGGGCTATGACATCACAGAGTGGGGGATGTGAGGTCATTGAGAAGCTATGACATCACAGACTGCCTCTGTGACATCACAGAGCCAGCTGTGACATCACAGGGCAGATGTCTGACATCATAGAGCAGACTATGACATCACAGAGCCATGACATCAGAGACCGCCTGTGTGACATTAGGGAAGGAGCTGTGAGCTCACAGAGCAGGTTGTGACATCCCAGAGGGGCTGTGTGACATCCCAGAGGGGGTGTGTGACATCCCAGCAGGGCTGTGTCAGGTCACTGGGTTGGTCACTCCGCCCCAGCTCCCCCTCACAGTTTCTCCCAACAAGTGCAATGCTGTTCATGCCCAGCGGGGTCCCTGTCCCCCGGGATCCCCCCGGCCCACCTGGAGCCACAGCTTCCACCAAAGGATGTTCCACAGGATCCAGCCCAGAGCCTGACATGGGGACAAGGGGCCAGGGCTGTGTGACCAGCACATCAAGGACGGGGATTATCCAGGTCACTGTGGCCTGGCTTGGGTTGCCCAGGGCAGGAAAGATGTCTGGCAGCTGGAGCAGGGTCTGGGAAGGGCCTCCAAGGTGGGGCTGGAGCCCTTGGGCTGTGAGCAGAGGCTGAGGGAGCTGGGCTTGTCCAGCCCAGAGCAGGGAAGGCTGAGGGGCTCCTCATCCCAGCCTGGCAGTGCCAGCGAGGAGGGGATGGAGAACACAGAGCCAGGCTCTTCACCGGGGGCCTGGTGGGAGACAAAAGCCAATGGGTGGAAGGGGAAAGAGGGGAGATCAGCCAGGACAGGAGGAGATGAAATGAGTCAGGCTGGTTTCAGCATTTCCTCAGCACCAAAAGCAGCCTGACCTCCCTTCTCCATCCACCATGGACAGCTTTGCAAATCAGGAATTGTTGGAGCTGTTTTGCCCCCACTCCAGGATGAGTATTCTGATACAAGAATCTAATTGTGTTTATATCTATCACAGAGACACGTTTGTCAAAAATTACTTTTAGTATGGAAATCCCTTGTGGATGGTGGACTCATCAGATGCTGCTGGGACGTTGCACATAGCTCAGGGAAGAGCGTGATTGTTATTAAATTGTGTCCTGTTCAACCATGGTCTGTTGGCCATGAAGAAAAACTTGCTGTGCCTCTGAGTCTCACCAGTTCCTGACCCCCCAAAGGACACAAACCTGATGAGTTGTTCCCACTCCAGTGGTGGCACTTGCACCTCCCTCCATCCCCAGAGCAGAGCTCCCTTATCCCAGAGAGTCCCTGGCAAAGGAGGGATGAAGGAAACAGGACAGGCTGTGGGGATCAGGGGCATAGCACAGCCAGGATGAAGAATGACTTTTGCATTTGATGGAGCTGTGCCTTCCCTTGGCTTTGTTGGCTGACAAGAAATGAACATCCCTCTGTGTCTCGGGCAGCTCCTTCTCCAAGGAAATCAGGTGGGAGCTGGAGCCAAGGAGCTGAAAGCTGCAGGTGCAGCCTGGGCTGGAGGGAGCTTAGATTTGCACAAGGCTGCTCTGAGTGCCAGGGCTTGGATGGGGGAAATGGTGGGGTGGGGGCAGGGACAGAGTCTGATTGATTGTCAGCCATGAAGGGTCTGGATTTTCATATCTATTCCAATTGCATGGGGAGGTACTTGGATTCAGTGTCAATTGGGCTCCTCCCTGCCACACGAGTTCCCAGTTCCACGGAGCCCTGCAATGTCACAGTGCTCTCCTTGGTTCCATGGTGCCACACAGGGTCACAAGGGCCCCTCAGGTCTACAAGGCCCCATAGTGTCACAGCAGCCCCTTGCTCCCATGAGGCTGTGCCATGTCACAATGGTCTCATTGGTTCCACGAGGCCCTGCAGCTCCACAGTGGCCCTTGAAGTGTCACAATTGTCTCAGCAGGTTCCCCTGCTGGTTCACAATGGCCTCCTTGGTTCCATGATGCCCCATAGTATAACAATGGTATCCTTGGTTCCACAGTCAAAATGGCCCCATGGTATCATGGAGCCCCACAGCCCCTTACAGAGCCCCAGGGCCCCTTGTGGAGCCCCACAGGGTCACTGTGATCCCCTTGATTCCATGAGGCCCTGCTGTGCTACAATGGCTCCTTGGTTCTATGAGGCCCTGTGGTGTCACAATGGCCCCTTGGTTCCAGTGGGTCCCAAAGTGTCATGTCAGTCTCCTTGGTTCTATGAGGCCCCACAATGTCACAATGGACTTTTTGTTCCATGAGCTTTTGTACTGCCAAAACCAGACAACAACAGTCTCCTTGGTTCCATGGTGTCACACTTGACCTTGGTTCCATGGGGACTCACAATGTCAGAAGGGGCTCCTTGGTTCCATGAGGCCCTGCAGAGCCCCTTGATTCAACGAGACCTCAAAGTGTCATCATGGCCTCCAGGATTCCATGAGGCCCCGCAGTGTCACAATGGACCTTTGGTTCCATGTGTTCCAGCACTGTTCCACAAATCCTTAGTTCCATGGGGCCCTGTAGTGTCACAATGGACTCCTTGGTGCCACACAGTGTGACAACTGCCCCTTGGCCTGCCAACGCTCCATGGTACCACAATGATTCCTTGCTTCCAAGAGGCCTTCTAGTGTCACAATGGCCCCTTGTTTCAATGAGGCCTTTGGTGTCACCATGGTCTCCATGATTCCATAAGGCCTCAAAGTGTCACAACAGACCATTGCTTTCATGGAGCCCCGCAGTGTCACTGTGGTCCCCTTGGCTCCACAAGGCCCTGCTGTGTCACAATGGACCTTTGGTTCCATGATGCCCCAGAGTGTCACAATGGTATCCTTGGTTCCTTGGACCCTTCATCCCATGGAGACCCCCAGGGTTCACTGTAGTCCCCTTGGTTCCATGAGGCCCTGCCATGCTATAATGGCCCCTTGGTTCCAGTGGGTCCCAAAGTGTCAGATTAGTCTCCATTGTTCCATGAGGCCCCACAAAGTCACTGCGTTCCCCTTGGTTCCACCGGCCCCACAGTGTAACAATCAACTCTCGGTTCCATGAGGTTCCTAAGTCACAATGGTCTCCTTGGATCTGCGGTGTCACAGTGGCCCCTTGGCTCCATGTGGCCACGCTGTGTCACAATGGCTCATGATTCCATGAGGCCACAGAGTTTAACAAGGGACCCTTGGTTCCACAAGGCCTTGCTGTGTCACAATGGATTTCTGGTTCCATGAGCTTTCACACAGCCAACAGCAGTCTCCTTGGTTCTACAGTGTCACAATGGACCCATGATTCCACAAGGCCTTGGTAAGTCAGAATGGCCCCTTGGTTCCAAGAGGTTTCTCAGGGTCACAATGGTGTCCTTGGATCTGCAGTATCACCAAGTGGTGTATCACAATCGGTTCAATGTAGCCCCAGTGTGCCAAAATGGATTTTGGTTCCATGGGGTTCTGCAGAGTCACAATGGACCCTTTGTTCCATGAGTTTGCACAGTCTCACACCTGACTCCTTGTTCTGTGAGGCCTTGCTGTCACCAAGTCTCTGAAATATCAGAGACATGGCAGACACAAAGAGCACCAAAGCCCCAGAGGGTCATTACAGTCCTTGTGCTGTGTCTGTGCTGCTGAGCTGGGCCAGGCTCCTGGCCCAGAGGCAGCTCCTGGCAAGGGCAGCAGAGCTGCAGAGAGACAGCTCTGGCCAGGAGCAGCTCCTGTGCATATCCCAGCAGGGCTGGGGCACTGCCAGGGCCCCTCAGGGACACCAGCAGGGCACAGACAGAGCTCCCAGGGGCTCAGCACTGCCAGGGGCTGTGGCATGTCCCAGAGGGCGCTGTGTCACAGCAGCTCCTCTGTGGCTGTGTCATGGAGGCACAGAGCAGCTGTGATGTCAGAAAGGGGCTGTGTGACAGCACAGAGTGGGCTGTGTGAGGTCACAGATTGGGCTGTGACATGACAGAGCTCATTGTGTGAGGTCACTGAGCAGCTACAAAATCATAGAGGGAACTGTGTGACATCACAGAGCAGGCTGTGACATCATGGCATGGCTGTATGACATCATAGACCTGGCTGTGAGGTGAAAGTCTGTGCTGTGACATTACAAAGTGTCAGTATGACATCACAGAGTGGGTCTTGTGGCATCTCTGAGGGAGTTGTGACATCACACAGCTGTCTGTGCAATCATAGTGTGAGGCCATAGAGCAGACTCTGCCATCATAGAGGGTGGGTCAGTGACATCAGAGAGTGGTGACATCACTGGGTGGCTGTGTAATATCATAGAACAGTCTGTGATGTCACAGAGACTTCTGTGACATCACAGACACTTCTGTGACATCACAGAGCAGCTGTATCACATCATAGGGTAACATCTCATCATTGACTGTGTGACATCACAGGATGCTGTGTGACATCACAGGGGCTGTGTGACATCACAGGGGCTGTGTGAGGTCACTGGGGAGGTCACTCTGCCCCAGCCCCCCTCACAGTTCCCCCCAGAGCAGTCCAACCCTGCTCGTGCACAGCGGGGTCCCCTGTCCCCCCGGGTCCCCCCGCCCCCAGCGCCGCAGCCTCCCCCAGAGGATGTTCCACAAAGAGTCAGTGCAAGGCACCTGGGAGAAATTCCCCTGAGGGCAGGAAATGCTCCCTGTGGATCCTTTGGCATCTCCCCAGAGGGTGAAGGGTTGAGCCTGGAGGAGTGGGGGGATCGGCCCAGGCTCCGTCGCTGTTGGGGATCCCCAAGTGCAGCAAACGGGAGAGTTCCCGGCTGGGAGAGGCCCCACTCAGAGGGAGTTGCTGGCCCAGGAGAGCTCCAAGGGCTCCTTTTGGAGCGCTGTTTGCAGGGCCCCAAGAGAGGGGCTTCAGTGCCAGCAATGGTTCATCCTGGCCGCACTTGGCATCCACAGCTTTCTTTGGCAGTGTGAGAACAGGGATGTTGTGCCACGGAGGGAACAAAACCAGTTTCCAGGGCTGCTCCTACAGAAAGCAGGAGCTGGTTGGGCAGCAGCAGTGCCTGGAGCAGACAGTGTTTGTGATGAGCTGCAGAGGAGCTGAGCCCAGGGGCTGTTGGCCAAGGCCGAGGCCCAAGGAGCATTTCTCAGCTGGCAGGGCGGCCTGAGAAGGGGAGGGGGGAATGCAGCAGCAGAGGGCCCATGGAACCAAGGGAGCATTGTGACACTGTGGGGCCCTGTGAGACCAAGGGACCATTGTGACACTGTGGGGCCCTGTGAGACCAAGGGACCATTGTGACACAGTGGGCCTTGCGAGACCAAGCAGCCATTGTGACACTGAGGGGACTCATGGGATCATGGAGACCATTGTGACACTATGAGGCCCCATGGAATAAGCCAAGCATTGTAATACTGTGAAGCCTCATGGAACCAGTGAGACCACTGTGACTGTGGGGTCCCCACAGAACCAAGAGGACCATTGTGATACTGTGGGGCCTCCTGAAACCAAGAGGCCTTTGTGACACTGCAGGGCTGAATGGAACCAAAGCTCCAGGGTGACACAGAGGGGCCTCCTGTCATCAATGGTCCATTGTGACACTGTGGAGCCAAAGGAGACCATTGTGACACTGCAAACCCCCAGGGTCAAATGTCCATTGTGACATTGAAGGGCTCATGGAACAGAGGAGTCCCGTGACATTGTGGGGCCTGGGGAACCATGGAGACCATTGTGACACTACTGGACCGCATGGAATCAAGGCACCATTATGATACTGAAGGGCCCCATAAAACCAAGGGAACATGGAAATGGTCTGTCTTACCCTCCCAGAGGCCACCTGACTGAGTCCAGCTGACCTTGGCATGTTGAGGGTCTCTTCTGCTAATGAAACCCTGGGGCTCTGTACTTTCCCTAGGATGGATCCCAGAGACACCTGTGAGCATCTGAGCGGCTCAGCAGGTCCCCAGCTGCTTCCTTCTGGATTCCAGGGGGCTGTTTTGCTCCCTGTGCCCATCTACCAGCTCAGGACAGCCTGTCCTACTATTGAAAATTGAGAAAAACAAGGTGTTAAGTAGCTCAGCCTTTTCCTTATCTTTAGTTACTGTATTTTCTACTGCATCCAATAAATAGTAGAGGTTCTCCTTCTCCCTACTTTTGCTATAATTTTTTTTTTAGAAACATTTTTTTTACAGAAGCTGCCAGGTTAAGTTCTAATTGAGCTTTCACATCTTAACTTTTCTTTCTGAATAACCTAAATCCTTAAATGCTTCCTGAGTTGCCAGTCCTTTTATCCCCCGAGTTCCCACAAAAGCTCCATTAGCAGCCAGGCCAGTCATTGTCCTCACCAGCTCATCTTTTGCTACACTGGGACAGGTTGCTCTTTCCCCCTGAAATTACCTTATTGAAACGTGTGTCCTTCCTGGACCCCTTTGTTTTTAAGGGGTGTTTCCCTTAAAATAAATCAGGACCTGATTTGATACTCCCCAAATCAGCATCCTAAATAGGCCAAAGTCTGCCCTTCCTAATTCCAGTGTAGAAGTTTTGTTGCTGCCCCTCCTTCTTTTACAGAACATTGAAAACTTGATTATTTCATGGTCACTGTGCCCCAGGCAGCCTCTGAGCCCCACATCTGCCCCCAGCCCTTCTCTGTCTGTGAACAGCAGCAGACAGAGCTTTCCTTGGCAGTGGGAGTGTTACCAAAAATTCAGTGAAACAGAAAACTCCTTAACCCCAGTGTAGCATTAAGAAGCAGCATTCTTTATTCAGCTGGATGCACGGGGGAGAGCTCCTCCCAAAGCCCTGCAGGCTGAGTACAGGAAAGTTTCTGTTTATTTTCTGTATTTTGCACACATATTCATTGATTGTCCTGGACTAAACACACATATGATAATCATTTCCCCAAAATCATTAACATATTTCCCCTCCCCTTTACCCAAGTGTTCTTCTGTCCTGGGGGTCTCTCTGGTGGTCCCTGGTGGTCGTGGACCCCAATGTTCCAGTGGGCCTGGCTGAGCTGGCAGGACCCTGAGGCTGCTGAACTTCCAGTTCCCCTTCTCACACAATGGGCCTTGTGTGGTTTCCATAGGCCTGGGGATGTGGAGAACAAGCTCCAGGTGTCAGCTGACCTGGTGTAGGCAATTGATCATCTGGTAACATGAGGTCACAGAGTGGGCTATGACATCAGAGAGTCGGTTATGTGACGTCATCCAGCAGCTGTGACATCATAGACTGCCTCTGTGACATCACAGAGCAGATGATGACATCACAGAGTTGGCTGTGACATCAGCGACCAGCTGTGTGACATTAGAGAAGGGGCTGTGAGCTCACAGAGCAGGCTGTGACATCCCAGAGGGGCTGTGTGCCATCCTAGCAGGGCTGTGTCAGGTCACTGGGTTGGTCACTCGGCCCCAGCTCCCCCTCACAGTTTCTCCCAACAAGTCCAATGCTGTCCATGCCCAGCGGGGTCCCTGTCCCCCGGGATCCCCCTGGCCCACCTGGAGCCACAGCCTCCACAAAAGGATGTTCCACAGGATCCAGCCCAGAGCCTGACATGGGGACAAGGCCCCAGGGCTGTGTGACCAGGACATCAAGGACGGGGATTATCCAGGTCACTGTGGCCTGGCTTGGGTTGCCCAGGGCAGGAAAGATGTCTGGCAGCTGGAGCAGGGCCTGGGAAGGGCCTCCAAGGTGGGGCTGGAGCCCTTGGGCTGTGAGCAGAGGCTGAGGGAGCTGGGCTTGTCCAGCCCAGAGCAGGGAAGGCTGAGGGGCTCCTCATCCCAGCCTGGCAGTGCCAGTGAGGAGGGGATGGAGAACACAGAGCCAGGCTCTTCACCGGGGGCCTGGTGGGAGACAAAAGCCAGTGGGTGGAAGGGGAAAGAGGGGAGATCGGCCAGGACAGGAGGAGATGAAATGAGTCAGGCTGGTTTCAGCATTTCCTCAGCACCAAAAGCAGCCTGACCTCCCTTCTCCATCCACCACTGACAGCTTTGCAAATCAGGAATTGTTGGAGCTGTTTTGCCCCCACTCCAGGATGAGCATCTTGATACAAGAACTTAATTGTGTTTATATCTGTCACAGAACCATGCTTGTCTAAAATTAATTCTAGTATGGAAATCTCTTGTGAATGGTGGACTCATCAGGCACTGCTGGGATGTTGCACATGGCTCAGGGAAGAGTGAGATTGTTATTAAATTGTGTCCTGTTCAACTGTGGTCTGTTGGCCATGAAGAGAAACTTTCTGTGCCTCTGAGTCTCACCAGTTCCTGACCCCCAAAGGACACAAACCTGATGAGTTGTGGTTCCCACTCCAGTGCTGGCACTTGCACCGCCCTCCATAGCCAGAGCAGAGCTCCCTTGTCCCAGAGAGTCCCTGGAAATGCAGGGATGAAGGAAACAGGACAGGCTGTGGGGATCAGAGGCAGGGCAGAGCCAGGGACAAGAATGACTTTTGCATTTGATGGAGCTGTGCCTTCCCTTGGCTTTGCTGGCTGACAAGAAATGAACATCCCTCTGTGTCTCGAGCAGCTCCTTCTGCAAGGAAAGCAGGTGGGAGTTGGAGCCAAGGAGCTGAAAGCTGCAGGTGCAGCCTGGGCTGGAGGGAGCTCAGATTTGCACAAGGCTGCTCTGAGTGCCAGGGGTTGGATGGGGGAAATGGTGGGGTGGGGGTAGGGACAGAGTCTGATTGATTGTCAGCCATGAAGGGTCTTGATTTTCACACCTATTCAAACTGCATGAGGAGGTACTTGGATTCAGTGTCAATTGGAGATTGCTATTAACAAGGGGAAAAAAAAACTAAACAGGACCTAAAAAATGTTTCCTTACTGTCTTTTTAAATAGAACACATTCAGTTGAATGCACTTCTGAAACCTCTCTTATTAACTACAAAAGATTTGGGAACTGAAATCAAATGATTCCCAGAGGCTTGGGTTGTTAAGGTGTTCTGAATGTTAATGAGCCCTGGGACACTGAATTCCTGCACTGAAGAGCTGAAGGCTGAACAAGCCTCTGGAGCAGGGAAATTCAGCAGCAGCCTCCAAGTTGCTGAGGATGTCAGCAGCCCCCACTGAGGCCATCCCTGCCCAGAGACCGTGGGGGAATGGGCAGACAAGGAGAGCGTCCCTGGGGCTGGGGCAGCACAACTCAGAGGCACCAGCGGCTCCAGCTGGGCAATGGAGTGTGGAATGTGGCTGGGAAAGCCCTGCCTGGGCTGGGCCAAGCAGGACACACAAGCCCTGACTCCCATCCACTAAAAAACTCTCTTAATGAGACATTTAAAAGGAATTTACAGTTGTTTGTGTCCTCTGAGTTGGATATGCTGGAGAAATACCAACAAGGGATTGTCAGGAGCTCAAAGCAACAAAACAGACTTTATTGGCAAATTTAGAAAATCAGAGAAGCTTTGGCAAAAGGTTTAATACAACATTCAATCAACACAAAAAACACTTCTCAAAGCATTAACTTTGCCCATTCAACTTCACAAACTCGTAGCTTGTTCAATTTTAAGTTAATCAAAATTTGCAAGGGGACAAAAATAGAAGAAGACACAGAAAGAGAGAAAAATGTGATACAGAGAAGCACACACACAGCTACCAACTCCTGGATTCCAGCATTGTTCAGATGGAAATTCCAAGAGGATCCAGGGTCAAGATGTGTGCTTACCTTGTGGTCGGCCTTCAATACCCCTTGGTCTCCCTGGGCCCTTCCCCCAGGTGGGGCTTGGGCTCGGGCTCATTTGGTCCCTCAGGAGCTGGGCTGGGGCTGCAGAGGTGGCTGTGGAGCATTGCCTGTGCTGTGCCAAGGACTGGCAGCCACTGCTGGGCTGGGATAGAGGCTCTGGGGGGATTGGGGTTCCAGGGCAGGGCAGGGCTGGACCTGCCCGTTCCTCCCCCACACACAGAATGTTTCCAGCCAACAATCTCCTCCAATTTGTCACAATAGGGAATGTTGGAGGTGGAATCCCAATTCTGGCCATGGGCACCTGGGTGAGAAAGATAGTTCTTTTCCATAACACAGAGCCCCAGTGTTTGGAAGGCAGGTGAGAGCCTCACTAGGCCAAGGCCATCCAGACTTGTCAGGAATGGCAGATTTTGTCTGGGAGCAGTCCTTGCATTTAAGGAATTTTGGAGTTGGAAACCCAATTTTGGCCATGGGCACATGCAGAAGCAGCACAGTTCTTTCCCATAGGAAGGAAAGCACAGAGCCTTCCCCAGTGTTTCAGGGACCAATGAGAGGTGACCCTTATGAAACCATTGCCAGCCAGACTTGTCCTGGCCATATTCCTATGGGAAAAATCTGTGGAAATAAGGAAATTTGGAGGTTAAATCCTAATTGTGGCCATGGGTGCCTGGAGGAGAAGGAGATTTCTTTCCCCTGGCAAGAAAAGCATGGAGCCCCAGTGTTCCAGCAGCAGATGGGAAGAGAGCCTCAACATGCCAAGACCAGCTGGACCAATTAGGTAGTCCATGGGAGGCCAAACCAACCAGACCTTTTCTGTGTTCCCTTGGTTTTATGTGGTCCTGCACTATCACCATGGTCCCCTTGGTTCCATGGGGCCCCACAGTGTCCTAATGGTAACTTGATTCCATGGGGTCCAGCAGTGTCACAATGGACCCTTGGTTCAGTGGGGTCCCAGAGTGTCACAATGGTGCCAATGATGCCACAAGGCCCTGCAGTGTCACAATGGTCCCAATGATTCCACGAGGCCTTGCAGTGTCACAATGGTCTCCATGGCTCCCCAGCCCCCACAATGTCATGTAACTCCTCTGTTCCATGAGCCCTGCAATGTCACAATGGACCTTTGGACCCTGGGGTTTTGCAGTGTCACAATGGTCTCCTTTGGCTCCACAGTGTCACAATGGACCATTGATGACTGGAGGCCCCTCTGTGTCACCCTGGAAGTTTGGTTCCACGCAGCCCTGCAGTGTCACAATGAACCCTTGGTTCAATGGGGTTCCACAATGTCACCATAGCCCCTCGGTTCTATGCAGCCCTGCGGCTGCTTCAGGTAGGCAAATGTGCCAGTGCTGAGGAACAGGGAGGGCACAGCCAGATGAGGGAGGCAGGTGGAAAAGGCTTTGTGCCGTCCCTGCTCAGAGGGGATCCTCAGCACAGCCCTGAAAATTTGCACATAAGAGAAAACAATGAACACAAGACAACCAAATACCAAAGACACACTAACAGCAAGAAGTCCCAGTTCCTTGAGGTAGGATTTGGAGCAGGACAGTTTGAGGATCTGTGGGATTTCACAGAAGAACTGGCCCAGGGCATTGCCATGGCACAGGGGCAGGGAAAATGTATTGGCCGTGTGCATGAGAGCAGTGAGAAAGGCACTGGCCCAGGCAGCTGCTGCCATGTGGGCACAAGCTCTGCTGCCCAGGACAGTCCCATAGTGCAGGGGTTTGCAGATGGACACGTAGCGGTCGTAGCACATGATGGTCAGGAGGAAATACTCTGCTGTAGCGCAGAAAACAAAGAAAAAGAGCTGAGCAGCACATCCAGTGTAGGAGATGTTGCTGGTGTCCCAGAGGGAATTGTGCATGGCTTTGGGGACAGTGGTGCAGATGAAGCCCAGGTCGCTGAGGGCCAGGTTGAGCAGGAAGAAGAACATGGGCGTGTGCAGGTGGTGGCCGCAGGCTACGGTGCTGATGATGAGGCCGTTGCCCAGGAGGGCAGCCAGGGAGATGCCCAGCAAGAGGCAGAAGTGCAGGAGCTGCAGCTGCCGCGTGTCTGCCAATGCCAGCAGGAGGAAGTGCCTGATGGAGCTGCTGTTGGACATTTGCGGCGGCTGCACATAGGGACCTGTTCATGGAGAAAGGACAGTCACAAGTCAGGAGAGGCTGCTTGGAGCCAAACCTGGGCTATTCCCTGTAGACAATGCCTACAGCTGGGACACACTCACCCTTCTACCTGCTGTGGGAAAACCTTTGGCTGCAATCAGAGCACAATCACACTCCTTGGTCCCCCTGGGCTAAACCAGACCCTGCCCAGAGCAGAGGGATCCCTGAATGTCTCACCCTCTCTCAAGGTCTCTGGGCAAGGTCTCAGCACCCCCTTGTGCCAAGGACACTCACGGCTCCCTGGGCAAACCCAGCACCATTTCCTCAGCTGTGGCAGCACTGCCCTTGCCCGTGGGACATTCAGGGAACTCCCAGAGGCTCTGGCACAGATCTGCACCCAGGAGGGCAGCTCAGAGCCTGGCAGGGCACAGCAAGGAGATTCCTGGCTGTGCCCATGATGGGATCTCAGGGAGGGGGCTCAGCTCATTCCCCTTTGCCATGGACTGCTTTGCCCACAGCCCCACAGGTGCCAGGGAAGCTTGGACACCCCATTCCCATGGACAGCCCTGCCTGGCAGGAATGCCAAGGGCAGGGCCTGACTCAGCTGCTGCAGATGCCAGAGCCTCCCTGAGAGCAGCAGATAACAGTGCCAATGTCAGGGCAGTGCAGAACCAAGAGCAGATGTTGTGGTGCTGTGCCTGAGAGGGCAGGGCAGAGACAGCCGGGCACTCAGGACAGTGTTCCCGTGCCCAGCTGTGCCCGGCACCTCCCACACACCAACAGTGCCCTCCTGCCCCAGCCCTGCTCTCTCCAGCCCCCTCTCCTTCCCTGAGCATCTCCCTGGGCCTGGACATTCCCTCCTGAGAGGAGCCTTGTCCCTGCCAGCGCTCACAGAGCCCATCCCAGCCTGTGTGCCCTGGCTGGGGCCCTACAGAAACCTGCCTGTGTGCAGGGCCCTGGCTGGGGCAGGCTCTGTGTGCAGCTGGGCAAGGGCAGCTCAGGAGAGCCCTGCTGGGCCCTGCAAAGGTGATGCTGCTGCTGTGCAGGGCTGAGGAGTGGCTGAGGGCCCTTTGGGAGGCTCCCAGCAGAGACACTGATCAACTTAATTTACAGTTCTGCAGTCCCTGTAAAAGATCAAACATTCCTTTGATGATCCTGTGTGTCCCTTTCAACTCAGAATGTCCTGGGATTCTTGGATTACAATTCCTGCTCTGCTTCTCTCATCCCCTTGTTTTTTTATAATCAAAAGAGAAAAAAATCCCCTTGCAATAGTGTTAGAACAGTAAAGTAAAAACCAGACATTAACTGGAAGTTTCCAGGTGTCCCAGTGGGGATGGGGCACACCCGGGCCCTGATTTCAACAATTTATTAAGGTTGATTAATTAGGATATTGAACAGGAACATCCAATATGAGATTCACTTACCCCAGTTACACGGCCCTGGCTCAATCCATTGGAGTAGGTCCAAGGGCTTCTTTGCCTTCACTTTTTGTTATGACTGCTCACATTCTGGTCAAAAACCAAAATGTTCTTCTTGTAGGTCCTCTTACTGATAAAAGGATGATACAGGATACCATATGTATTGTATACTATATGTATTTCAGGAATGCATTTAGACAGTCACCTTATTTTTCTAAAATCAAAGAAAAAGGTTAGGGAAAATAATAAAGGTAATAAAGGATTATAGTTATAGATGTATATAATAGTAATAGAGTTCATTAAGAGTTTAATAGACTTAAAAAAGGAATATAGATTTATAACTATGTAATAGTAATTTGTAGAGATACAAATATATGAAAATTGTATAAAATAAAAAAAATCTTTTTGTCATCACCCCAATGTTCCCATCCTTCTCCAAGCAGGAAATGGAAAACACTCTCAGGAAAGCTCCTGATCTTTCCAGCAATCCCAGGCTTACCTTCTTCGGGAAGTGCCCTGCGGAGCTGTGCCCAGGCTGGTCTGGAGCTGGGAGCAGCCCTGCCCCACCCAGCCCCTCTCAGCAGCAGCCCCTGCCCTGCTCAGGGCGGCTCCTTCCCCCCAGAGCTTCTGCCCAGCGCTGGGAGAAACTGCCAGGGCTGGCTGAGAGCTGTCCCTGGCAGGCAGCAGAGTCCCTGCCCCAGCACAGCGCCCTGGGCTGCAGGACCCTGCTCTGCAGGACAGCCCTGGGCACCCCTGGCTGCTCTGCACAAGAGACAAGCAGAGAATGTACTCACAGGCTCTGCAGGCATTGGCATGTTCCAGCTGCAGGAGATGGCTCCAGGAGCTGCAGCTGCATTGTCCTGCAGCCAGAGGTTCCTGTGCCAAGGGCTGGCAGTGATTGTGCCCCAGGCACTTCTCAGCCCCTTCCCTGCCCTGACTGATTGAAGCTCTCTGTGCCTCTGTGCTGTGCCCGGGCTGGCTGCAGGCAGTGCCCCAGCCCTGCTGGGCTGGCAGAAGAGCTGCTCCTCAAGAGAAATGTGCTTCTGAAGCTCTTCTTGGTGAGCAGGAGCTGCCTCTGGGCCAGGAGCCCAGCCCAGCTCAGCAGCACAGACACAGCACAAGGACTTTAATCAGCCTCTGGGGCTTTGTGCTCAGGCCCTGGACATCAGTCCCTGAGAGGGAGCTGAAGAAACCTCTCCAGAACTCCAAGGCAGAATCCAACTCCAAACTTTCTTGGACTTTTAATGGGTCCCAGATAGGGACAGGACTGAGCAAGTGTCCCCAGGCCCCAGGCAGAGCAGAGAACTGCAGGCAGTGATGACAGGTGGGGACAAAGAGAAGCCAAGTCTTGGTGCCCTGGGGCACAGCAGGGTCTGTGTTACCAAGGGCTAGGAGGAGACACCTTGTCCTGAGGCCCTGGGGCCTCCTGGCACAGCCCCAGCCAGGCTGGGCACTGTCAGCCCCTTGTCCTGCCCTCAGCATCCCCCCCTAGCCCACATCCCAGTGGCCTCAAGGATCTGCTGGAAGGAGTCCCTGGGGAGCCTTGCTCAGCAATGGCCCTGGGGGCTCCTTCATGCTCCCTGCAGGGACTGCAGGTTTTTCAAAGGACTTTGGGTTTGCCTTTTGCCTTGGAGTCTCTGAGAGGTTTGTGCAGTCATGGCCTCCAATTATCTGCTGTAATTAGTCCCTGGAGAGGCTTTGTCAGTAGCAACACTCAGTGGGGCTCATTAATACTTCAAGGTACTTCAGTTATTTGAAGGTACTTGGTGTTTCCCTTTTGATCCAGACTCTGTGAGAGTTTTGTGCAATCATGGCCCCAATTATCTGCTTTAACGAGTCCCTGGAGAGCTTTGTACTGACACTCAGTGGGGCTCATTAATGCTTTCAGATACTCAAATTTTTAAGGTAGTTTGGATTTTCTTTTCCACTCTGAATCTCTGAGAAATTTTTTGTGCCATCCTGGCCTCCAGTCTGTTCTCCAAGGAGTCCATGAGGAGCCTGTGTTGGGGATGGACCTCAGAGGGACCCATTCATGCTTTGAGACACTTTGGGGTTTTTCGTCTGACTTTGACTCCTGGCAAGGTTTGTGCAATCTTGTCTCAGGCCCTGAGGTTCCAGGCTCAGCTCCAAATGCACAGTGAGGCTCATTAGGATCAAGCAAATCCTGACAAACCTGGCTCTGCCTTGATTTCCCTCTGCTTGAGTGCAGTTCATCAGAAATGTTTCTGTAGTGGTTTTGGTTCACCAATTTGAAATTTCTTGCAGAACGCCTCAGTTATTGTGGTGTGTTCAGAGTTCGTTGATTACCAGTGCACTCACTAGAATATAATTACTCATTTCCTGCTGTGAGATAGGATTAGGAGAAAGGCAAAACAGTCTCAAAACTTTAAAAGGGTATAAAGAAAATTTATTAATTGAAACTAAAAGAAAGAGTAATAAGAACAAAACTTTCAAAGCACTTCTCCTCTCCCTACAACCTTTTCTTTCTTACTAACAATGTAAAGAGACAAAATCTAGAAATTTCAGTCAGTTTACCACGTCTAGAATAGTCTTTCTTCAGCTCACTTAGGGAGAGGAGTCTTTCTTTCATGCTAAGGAAGACTTCTCCATAAGAAAACAGTTCTCTTGTGGCTCTCAATTTCCATGAATAGCAGCTGCCCGGAAAAATCTGCAATTGTGATGTTCCTCCCAGTTTTTCACAGGTCTTTTACAGCTGTGTTTATGGGCCATGTCACCTTATGGGGTATTAGTTTAAAGATGAGCTGTTTAAGAGTAAATGTTCTCCTTATCTATTTCTGAAACCATCTTCATCTCTGAGAAGAGAGGTCTTCTTCTCTCCCTGAGGGCACAGTTTCATCACTCTTTTCTTTTTCTGCATTCAAACTTCTCATGGGATCACAGCTACTTCAACATTTGCTTATTTTGCATGGAGGCCTTTGCTGAACAAGTCATCTCCCCATACTTTTCAATGCTTTGTAGGGAAAAAGAGAGTCTGATGTATCAATTGCATCCTTCTCCATAGCTTTACAAGAGGATTTCTGCCCCAAGATCAAGGCATCTCCTCATCCCTCCCATCTGGGACTCAACTTCCTCTTCACTGACCTCAGTATCTTCATGTTGCTCCTCTGTGTGTCTGCACTCTGTCCTTTTCTCTCTCTCAAGGGAGGATGGAAGCACTGAAAGAGTTCATATCTCACCCAGGGCCTGCAGATGGTTCCGTGACCCCGGCCGGGCTCGGTGCTTGCGGTAGGAGCTGTTTTACGATGGAGGTTTCTGCAGCGGCTGTGCTGGGGCTGTGTCAGGATGGGCCGCGCTGGGGCAGGGCCAGGATCTCAGCAGCCAGGCTAGAGCACAGCAGCAGCACGGCCGGGGGCCGATGGCTTCTCCTGCCCCTGCCCGGGGCTTGCGGCTGAACCCCAAGGGTGGCAGAATCTTGGCCGAGCCGGCGCGGCCCGGGGCTGCTCCTGGGGCCCGGCGGATCCTGGCTGGGCCCGGGCAGGTGGCGGGGCAGGGCTCAGCAGGGCCCAGATGTTCCCAACTGCAGCCATGGCCCGGCCCGGCCTCGGCCCCGCGGCCTCCCCTGCCTTGCCCGGCAGCCGATGGGGCCTGGCGGGGTCCCTGGGATGGGGCCCGGCCCCACGGCAGGAGCCGCCCGGCCCGGCCTGGCTGAGACGGGGCCGGGTCAGCCTTGTTACCTCTGTGCCAGCCAGAAGGGAAAGAGACCCTCCTGGGCATTCTCATCTTTAACATGTGTCTTCACAGAGGCGTGTACAGTTTCCTTAGTGGTTTAACAGATTGTCAATTCTCAAAGATAATTACTGATTGGATTTTTAGTCAGACACGGAGGAAACTGCTAGCAGCTTCTCTTAGAACATCACTTCCATGATGCCAAACCCTCACAACAGCACAGAGCCCAGAGTTCCTTTGTCCATATGTAGTGTTCATGTGCCCAAGTCCTCAAAAACGCTTCTTGGGAGATCTCTGGGCCCTTTCCAAGGTTTTTTCAACTGAAAGCATTCAGCTCAGAGTCTAAGAAAATCACCAGAGGATAGGGCCAGCCTGACCTGTCTGTCCTTGCTACTTTTGTCTGGGAGCAATCTTTGGATATATGGAATTTGGGAGGCCAAATTCTAATTTTGGCCATGGACCCTGGACATGAAAGACAGTTCTTTTCCATAGGAAGGAAGGAACAGAGCCCCAGTGTTTGCCAGGCAGAAGAGAGTGACCACCAGAGGACAAGGCCAGCCAGAAGTGGCAGTTGTTTTTTTTTGAGAGAAACCCTTGCATATAGGAAAATTTTTAGAGAGAATACCAATTTTGGCAATGGACATTTAAAAAGAGGGATGGTTCTTTTCTATAGCAAGGAAAGCATGGAGCCCCAGTGTTCCAGGAGCTGATGAGAGGCAGCCCTTGACATCCCAACATCAGCCAGACCTGTCAGGTGGCCCCTGGGAGGCCAAGCCAGCCAGGCCTGTTCCATGTTCCCTCAGTTCCATGGGGCCCCACAGTGTCCCAATGGTCCCTCGCTTCCATGAGGCCCTGAGGTGCCATAATGCCCCCTTGGTGACACCAGGCCCTGAAGGGTCCCAATGGTCTCCATGGTTCCATCAGGCCCCACAGAGCCATAATGGTCTCTGGGTTCCATGAAGCCCCACTGTGTCACCATGGCCCCTTGGTTCCATGGGCTCCAGTGGTGCCACAAGGATCCCCTTGGTTGCATGAGGTCCCCACAGTGTCCCAGTGATCTCCAGGGGAAGGGAAGAACCCAGACCCAGTGTTGCAGGGGCAGCCACCAGAGGTCAAGGCCAGCCAGGCTTGATGGTACTGGCAGATTGTGCCTGGGAGTAACCTTTGGATATACAGAATTTTGGAGGTGGAATCCCAATTTCAGACATGGACACCTGGAGGATAAGGATGGTTGTTTTCCATTGGAAAGAAAGCATGGAACACTGATTCAACAGTGACATTTGGGGATCTATGGGGAGCATAGGGATCGTGACCCAACAGGAGCTTCACTAACACGGCCTGAAGCTCCCGCTGTGTCCATGACAGGAACCCCTGTGAGTGTCTGGGACATCCCGGCTCATTGGCAGCCTGGGGACTCCTGGGATGTCACCATGGAATGGCTGTGACTGCCTCTGACCACAGGGCTCTTTACCAGCCCAGAAACCCCTCGGAGGTCTCCATGGAGCCCCTGTCTCTGTCTGTGGCATTGCAGCTCTGGAACAGCCTGGAGATTCTTGGAATGTCCCCATGGAACCCCTCTGAGGGCCTGTGACAAATCTGATCCTTAGCAGGCAACCATCACCAGTCCCCTGTTGCTATGGTCAGTTTCCATGGCAACCATCCCCAGCCCCCTGTTGCTATGCTCAGTCCCTTGGCAGCTCCATGGAGACCCCATGCCAGGGGTGGTTGCCATGGCCACCAGGGCTGGCACCAGCTGGGATGCTCGGTTTCCACAGGCCGGGCTTCAGGAATGGGATTCCCCAATTTCCTGCTCCCGCTAAAACCGCGCTGCCCTCACTGCCCTCTCACCTGCCATGGAAAGCACAAAAGGCAAAGATCCCGGGCTGGGGAAAGAACAATTTATTGGGAACAGCAACGAGATAAGGAACAAACAGGAACAGAAACAATATTGATAACAGAAGGGATAAGTAAAACTATTTACAGAGAAAACTACAACATCAACAACGAGTTCTTCCTGGCAATGTATTTCCTCCTGTCTGGAAAGGACACCCTTTTTCTCAGGGAGAGAGAGAGTCCCTTTCCTGCCCCTGGCAATGAACTGAGGTGGGAGTGAATGTAATGACAGGGCCATGGCCAGACCCTCATGTTCTCCAATCCCACATCATGTCATTGGCAGGGGCAACAAAAGGTACAGGTGTCTTCCCAGCATGGATCACAGGGAACACGGATCACCAGGGCCCTGACCAACGTGGGGTCTCCAATGGGGGATGAAGCTGGAGCAGTGCATGAAGCTCTTCCTGCAGTTGGGGCATTTGCAGGGCTTCTTTACTGGTGCCTCCGTTGGTGTCTGCTCAAGTGAGAGCTGCTGGTGAAGCTCTTCCCACACTGGGGACACTCGTAGGGCCTCTCCCCAGTGTGGATGCGCCGGTGGGTGATGAGGGTGGAGTTGTGCTTGAAGCCCTTCCCGCAGTCGGGGCAGAGGAAGGGCCTCTCATCCGTGTGAATGCGCTGGTGCTGGAGGAGCTGAGAGCTGGTGTGAAACCTCTTCTGACACTCGGGGCACTGGTAGGGCCTCTCCCCTGTGTGGATCATTTGGTGGATGATCATTTGGGGCTTCCTACTAAAGGTCATCCCACATTCCCCACAGTTGTATGGCCTTTCCCCAGTGTGGATCCTCTGGTGGCAGATCAAGAGAGACTTCTGCCTAAAGCTCTTCCCACATTCCCCACATTCATAGGGTCGTTCCCTGGTGTGGGTCTTCTGGTGGGAGATCAGGTTAGAGTTCTGGCTGAAGCTCATCCCACATTCCCCACACTTGTAGGGCTTCTCCCCGGTGTGGATCCGCTGGTGCCTGATGAGGTGGGAGTTACGCTTGAAGCCCATCCCACAGTCAGGGCAGCGGAAGGGCCTCTCATCCGTGTGAATCCGCTCATGCAGGAGGAGATCGGAGTTGGTGTAAAACCTCTTCTGACACTGGGGACACTCGTAGGGCCTCTCCCTCTCCCCAGCGTGGATGCGCTGGTGGGTGATGAGGGTGGAGTTGCGCTTGAAGCCCTTCCCACAGTCAGAGCAGCGGAAGGGCCTCTCATCCGTGTGAATCTGCTGGTGCTGGAGGAGACTGGAGCTGGTCTGAAACCTCTTCTGGCACTCAGGACACTCATAGGGCCTCTCCCCAGTGTGGATGCGTTGGTGGATGATGAGGGCAGAGCTGCAGCTGAAGCCCTTCCCACACTCCCCACACTCGTAGGGCCATTCCCCAGTGTGGATCATCTGGTGGCTGATCAGGGTGCTGCTCTGCCTGAAGCTCTTCCCACACTCCAAGCACTTGTGGGGCTTCTCCCCATCAGGAGGCTGCCCATGGGCCACCAGCTCTGAGCTCTGGCTGAAGCTCTGCCCACCTTCCTGGCTCAGGGTGGGTCTTTCCTCCTCAGAGCACCCTGGGCTGGGTTTGGAGGCCCTCTTCCTGTAGAATCTCTGGGGATTTTCCTCCCCATTGGATTCCTGTGCCCTGGAGCCACTCAAAATGGCCTCATCCATGAGTTTCTGCTGTGGGGATTTCACCTCTCTGGTCTCCATCCTCAGCTCCTTCCCGGGGGGAGGAAGGACAAGGAGAGGATGGGATTTGCCTCCGTGCCAGAGGGAAGGGGAAGGAGATCCCCCCAGTGCATCCCCGGCAGGACGGGGTTGGCAGCAGGGTTGTCCTACAGCCAGGGGCTGTGCTGGGCTGGGAGATGGAGCAGGAGAGAGGGGGAAAGGGGCACTGACTTCCTCCTCACCTGCCTGGGTGTCCCGGGGCTCCTTCCTCTTCCTCGCAGCCTCCTCCTCCATCTGGCAAAGGTTTAGGGATGTGAAATCCTGTTTTGGGAGGAAAGCAAGGGATAAGTACATTGAATTTTGTACTTGTTTGAAGGCAAACCTGGGGAGGGTCTAGGCGATAATTACAATTTAATAAGAAAATGAAGATCAAGGCAATGATACAGAAACACTGCCTTAAACTGACAGAGTCAGGATATAACCTGACACCCTGCTGCTGGTCAGGCTGGTGGCTGCAGTCCCATTAAATGGTGGCTTCAGTCCTGTGGGAGTGATGAACGTGATTCTGTCCAAGCAGTGATCCTGTAGAAGGGTCTGGTCTTCCTCTGGAGGTCCAGGGGTGCTTCTGGAGCTCTTGTCCTCTGGGAATCCAGTAGGCAAGCTGCTCCTGGTGTTGCAAGGCTCACCTTATATGCAGGTAGGAATGCTTGGATCCTCCCCCTGGGCGGAGCATCCCACAATGGGAGGATGGAATTTTATCAGTCCTGCAGTGACACTCAATGGCCCATTCACAGAAGATATCTCCCCTGGAGGGCGTTATCAGGGCTGAGTTATGGAAGAGATAAAGAACACTGCCCCACCTGTTTCTAGCAGTTGATGAAGATGGGGATTGAAAACATGCATTGGGTTCCATCTTACACTGCAGCCTGAAACAGTGGGGGAATCCCTGCTCAGGGGGTGAACACCACCCCCCTTACCCAAACTGGCTCAGGTGTAAAACCCCCACCCCGGGAAGGCCACACACACAGGGGACAATGTCACACTTGCCCTGCCCCAGGGGAGGTCTCTGTCCCTCTCACTCTGTGGCTGTCCCCCCTTTTCTCTTTCACAGGCCGGGGGCTTTGCCAAATCTAAGAATAATTTTTTTTCTTTGTCCCTGTCACCTTTGTGACATCTACACAGAGCTTTCCCTTCCTTTTCATAATCTTTTCATAAAAGAGGAATTGCAATGTATTGGGCCGAATTTCAACTTTTCTTTTATCAGAATGTACCAGCAGCTGAGCTGCAGCTGTGCAGGACCAATGGATTTTGGAATTGCCACAAAATTGCTTGTACTGTCAGTTTATTCATGTTTGGGATTTGTTTTGGTTTTCACCACAAGTGACTTGTGGGAAGAGCAAATTCAAGGCATTTCATATCGGGTTAAGTTTGATTTTTGTCAAGAAACAACTTTACTTTTTCCAGTGCCCAGGGAATGCTCAAGGGGTTACTGAGCCTCTCACACTGGGGGATGCTTGGGAGGGCCATGGGAGGGTTGTCCCTGTCCCTGTCACCCCAGGCCATTCCCCAGGGGTGTCCCTGTCCCTGTCACCCCAAGCCATTCCCCAGGGGTGTCCCTGTCCCTGTCACCCCAGGCCATTCCCCAGGGGTGTCCCTGTCCCTGTCACCCCAAGCCATTCCCCAGGGGTGTCCCTGTCCCTGTCACCCCAAGCCATTCCCCAGGGGTGTCCCTGTCCCTCTCACCCCAGCCATTCCCCAGGAGTGTCCCTGTCCCTCTCACCCCAAGCCATTCCCCAGGGGTGTCCCTGTCCCTCTCACCCCAGGCCATTCCCCAGGGGTCTCCATCATTCTCACCCAGGGAATGCCTGGGGGGTCTCCCTCCCTCTCACCCCTGTGCCAGGGGGTGCTCGGGGCAGTCTCTGTCCCTCTCAGCCCAGGGATGCTCGGGGCTCTCTGTCCCCTGGCCCTGGGGGATGCTCGGGGGGTCTCCATCCCTCTGGCCTCAGGCAATGCCTGTGCAGGGTTGGGCACCAGGGGCTCTGTGTCCCTCTCACCGCTGAGGCTGCTCGGGGCTGGGGGGGCTCTGCCACCTTCTCACCCCTGGGGAGGCCGGGGGGGTCTCTGTCCCTCTCAGCCCTGCTGGGACCGCACCCAAACATCATCAGGGTCACAGGGACAGAGACACCCCCAAAGCCCCAGAAGGGCTGAGCCTGGAATTTGGGTTGGGGCTGAGGATTTAGGAAGGGTCTGGAATTGGGGCTGGGCTTGGAGTTGGGGCTGAGATTTGGATTAGAGCAGGGATTGGGGTTAAGGCGAGACATGGGATTGGCTTTAGGGCTGGGGTTGGTATTGGGTCTGGGGCTAGACGAGTCTGGGACTGGGATGAGATTAAATACAGAACAGTGAGTGTTTCTAAATGTGGAGTGAGATTGAGACCAGGATCAGGGTCAGGTTTGGGACTGAGCTCACCCAGAGCGGGACAGGGAGGATGTCACTGTTGGAAGGTTTGGGGAAAATCCTGGATTGGGGAAAAACAAGGTGTGAATGCCTTGGGTTGGGGATTCCTCTTGCCCAAGTCCATCTCTAGAAGTCACCTGATGTCCAAAAATCAAGAGTGAATAAAAAAATCCACCAGGAGTTTCCCATTTCCAGTCTCATCCCTCTGGGCTTCTGGTGGTCCCCCATCTCAGGGCTGTTGGGGATCCCATGGGTCCTGGGGATCCACCCTCCCCAGGGTCCTGCTTAGGGATTCTGGGAGGTTTTGGAGTCCCAGGGTCCCCCTCTGAAGCCTCCCTTCAATCCAGCCACTTGGGCTTCCCCCTTCTTTCCACCACCCTGTCCTGGTTTAGGGCAACTTTGGTTGAAAACCTCCAAAAGGAGTTTCCTCTAGAATGCAGATTCAGAAGCCCCACCCTCAGCCAGTTCGGGAAAATATTTCCTTGGAGAAAAGTGGAAAAAAACTTTATTTACCAGGCAAAGCATTCACCAGCACAAAAATTGAACAATATTAAGCAATAAAACTTCCTGCTGCTCCAAAAGAGATGACAAACTCCACAAGTCCCTCCGAGGGCTGAAGCTCGGATCACTCAGTCTCTTATCAATCTCTTATCAGTCTCTTATTAGTCTCTTATCAGTCTCTTATCCGTCTCTTATCAGTCCCTCCAGTGCTGGAAATGACACTGCCCAGGCCCGGCCAGGTGGCCACAGGTGGGAGCTGCCAGTGGTGTTCTGGGTGTTGAGTCCAGAGCAGGTTTAAACAGCTCCAAAGAAAAAGAAAAACCACAATCCAGGGAGCTTCTCTTCCTCAGCGAGCTCAAAACTAACTAAAAGCAAAGGAGAGCTCTGTCCTGCCCTCTGTCCATCCAGGAGCCGGAATGTGGAGGAGTGAGTGCAGTGTCTGAAAACAAACTGCAGCTTCTTCCTCCTCCCCTTGGCTCTCAGAACCAGCCTTAAAGGTGCAGAACTCATTTCTGGGCTAAACGGACCGATGGGGCACGAGCATCATGAAGTCACCCCAGGACACGCCCCTGTCAGGGTCAGGGGGTCCCGTCCCCGCCTCATCTCCGGGCTGCCGGGGGTGCCCCAGCTCCGGTATCGCCCCTTCCCCTCTCCCCGCCCCGGGGGTCTCCCGTTCCACAGCCCCGGCTCTCACGGGGATCCCCAAAACCAATGTCCCGCCCCGTCAGTACCGGGCCATCCCCACGTGGACCCCCGGGACCCTCCCGAGGGGCGATCGCGGCTCCTCTGCCCCCGAAAAAGCTCCTCTTAGGGAGCCCGGAGATATCCGGGGCTCGAGTCCGGGATCTGCCGGCTCCGAACACGCTCCAAAAAAATCCTCCCGGAGACCCGTGGTTGGAGTTATTTGGGAATTTAGCTACTTGAGCTGGGCTTCTTGTGGGACTTTTAGCAGCCTTGTGTTCCTCACCTTGGAGTAAATGAACTTTGTCAGTCACTCTGATACCATTTGCTCCCTCTCCCCCTGTGATTTTAAGAAACTTTTCAAGGAAGGACAACAAAATATTTTCTTTTTCCTGGCTACCCACAACAGCCATTTTCCTCATAATTTCTCCCATAAGTTCCACAGGAGGAAGGAGGGACTGTTTCCAAGTTTCCAAGAGTTCCTCCAGAGAGAACCACAACCTCTTCAGAGGGAACCAGGCTGTTGTCAAAGGCACTTGGAGTCAGACAACAGTGCCCTGAACTCACTGTGCCAAAATAATGTTGCAATTTGGTTAAGAAAATTTCCGGAGTAATGCCTCCACCTCAATTAAGGTGCTAACAAGACCAAATCCAAGGTGGATTTTATTAAACAGTAAATGTGAGGTAGAGTTGGAAAGAAAGAGAAAAGGGGGGGAGAGCAAAGGAGTGACAGGGACAGAGACCTCCCCTGGGGCAGGGCAAGTGTGACATTGTCCCCTGTGTGTGTGGCCTTCCCGGGGTGGGGGTTTTACACCTGAGCCAGTTTGGGTAAGGGGGGTGGTGTTCACCCCCTGAGCAGGGATTCCCCCACTGTTTCAGGCTGCAGTGTAAGATGGAACCCAATGCATGTTTTCAATCCCCATCTTCATCAACTGCTATAAACAGGTGGGGCAGTGTTCTTTATCTCTTCCATAACTCAGCCCTGATAACGCCCTCCAGGGGAGATATCTTCTGTGAATGGGCCATTGAGTGTCACTGCAGGACTGATAAAATTCCATCCTCCCATTGTGGGATGCTCCGCCCAGGGGGAGGATCCAAGCATTCCTACCTGCATATAAGGTGAGCCTTGCAACACCAGGAGCAGCTTGCCTACTGGATTCCCAGAGGACAAGAGCTCCAGAAGCACCCCTGGACCTCCAGAGGAAGACCAGACCCTTCTACAGGATCACTGCTTGGACAGAATCACGTTCATCACTCCCACAGGACTGAAGCCACCATTTAATGGGACTGCTGCCACCACCCTGAAGAGCAACAGGGTGTCAGGTTATATCCTGACTCTGTCAGTTTAAGGCAGTGTTTCTGCATCATTGCCTTGATCTTCATTTTCTTATTAAATTGTAATCCTGGTTAAGACCCTCCCCAGGTTTGCCTTCAAACAAGTACAAAATTCAATGTACTTATCCCTTGTTTTCTTCTCAAAACAGGATTTTCCATCCCGTAAACTTGGCCAGATGGAGGAGGAGGCTGTGAGGAAGAAGAAGGTGCCCCAGGAGCCCCAGGCAGGTGAGGAGGAAGTCAGTGCCCCTTTCCCCCTCTCTCCTGCTCCATCTCCCAGCCCAGCACAGCCCCCGGCTGTAGGACAACCCTGCTGCCAACCCCGTCCTGCCGGGGATGCACTGGGGGGATCTCCTTCCCCTTCTCTCTGGCACGGAGGCAAATCCCATCCTCTCCTTGTCCTTCCTCCCCCAGGGAAGAAGATGAGGATGGAGACCAGGGAGGGCAAATCCCTGTGGCAGAATCTCGTGGAAGAGCCCATTTTGAGTGGCTCCACGGTGCAGAATTCCAACAGGGAGGACAAGTTCCAGAGATCCTACAGGAGAAGGGGCTCCAAACCCAGCCCAGGGTGCTCTGAGGAGGAAAGACCCAACCTGAGCCAGGAAGGTGGACAGAGCTTCAGCCAGAGCTCAGAGCTGGTGGTCCCTGAGCAG
This sequence comes from Molothrus ater, assembly GCF_012460135.2. Classification (NCBI taxonomy): domain Eukaryota; kingdom Metazoa; phylum Chordata; class Aves; order Passeriformes; family Icteridae; genus Molothrus; species Molothrus ater. The sequence continues at coordinate 501,255 of NC_071661.1, forward strand.
CTTCATGCGGATGAGAGGCCCTTTTACTGCCCTGATTGCGGAAAGGGCTTCCAGTGCAACTCCTACCTCATCAGGCACCAGCGCATCCACACTGGGGAGAGACCCTACGAGTGCCCCACGTGTGGGAAGAGGTTTCAGACCAGCTCAAATCTCCGCCTGCATGAGCGGATTCACGCGGATGAGAGGCCCTTTTACTGCCCTGACTGCGGAAAGGGCTTCAAGCTCAACTCCTACCTCATCAGGCACCAGCGCATCCACACTGGGGAGAGACCCTACGAGTGCCCCACGTGTGGGAAGAGGTTTCACACCAGCTCAAATCTCCGCCTGCATGAGCGGATTCACGCGGATGAGAGGCCCTTTTACTGCCCTGACTGCGGAAAGGGCTTCAAGCTCAACTCCACCCTCATCAGGCACCAGCGCATCCACACTGGGGAGAGACCCTACGAGTGCCCCACGTGTGGGAAGAGGTTTCAGACCAGCTCAAATCTCCGCCTGCATGAGCGGATTCACGCGGATGAGAGGCCCTTTTACTGCCCTGATTGCGGAAAGGGCTTCCAGTGCAACTCCTACCTCATCAGGCACCAGCGCATCCACACTGGGGAGAGACCCTACGAGTGCCCCACGTGTGGGAAGAGGTTTCAGACCAGCTCAAATCTCCGCCTGCATGAGCGGATTCACGCGGATGAGAGGCCCTTTTACTGCCCTGACTGCGGAAAGGGCTTCAAGCGCAACTCCACCCTCGTCACCCACCAGCGCATCCACACTGGGGAGAGGCCCTACGAGTGTCCCCAGTGTGGGAAGAGCTTCACCCGCAGCTCGCACTTGACAAAACACCAACGGAGCCACCAGTAAATGAAGCCCTGCAAATGCCTCGATTGCAGGAACAGCTTCATGCACCACTCCAATTTCAACCCCCATGGGAGAACCCACATTGGAAAGAGCCCTGGTGATCCATGTTCCCTGTGATCCATGCTGGGAAGACACCTGTACCTTGTCCTGCCCTTGCCAATGACCTGATGTGGGATGGAAGAACATGAGGGTCTGGCCATGGCCATGTCATTACATTCACTCCCACCTCAGGTCATTGCCTGGGACAGGAAAGGGACTCTTTCTCTCTCTCCCTGAGGAGAAGGGTGTCCTTTCCAGGTAAGAAATATTGTAGCCAGGCAGACCCTGTGAGTTGTGTTGTAGTTTTCCCTGTAAACAGTTTTATTTATCCCTTCTGTTATCAATATTGTTTCGGTTCCTGTTTGTTCCTTATCTCGTTGCTGTTCCCATTAAATTGTTCTTAACCCAGTCCGGGATCTTTGCTTTTTCTGCTTTCCATGGGAGGCGGGAGGGCAGTGAGGGCAGCGCGGTTTTAGCAGGAGCAGGAAATTGGGGAATCCCATTCCTGAAGCCTGGCCCGTGGAAACCGAGCATCCCAGCTGGTGGCAGCCCTGGTGGCCATGGCAGCAGCCTTGGGAGCGGGTCCCAGGCTGGGGCTGTGGGAACCTCTTCCCTCTGGTGCCCAGGGACAGGAGTGGAGGGAGCGGCTGCAGCTGAGTCGGGCCAGGCTCAGCTTGCATGTCAGGAAAAGGTTTTTGCCCAGAGGCTGCTGGGGCCCTGGCCAGGCTCCCCAGGGAAGGCTCCCAGCTCCAGGGCTCTCTGAGCTGCAGCAGCGTTTGGCCAGCGCTGCCAGGCCCAGGCGGGCATTGTTGGGGTGTCCTGTGCAGGGCCAGCAGTTGGACTGGAGGATCCTGATGGGTCCCTCCCAGCTCAGCCAATTCTGTGCTTCTGGGATCCCATCAGCCTGGGGATGGGGCTGCCAATGGTTGCCATGGCAACCGCCTCTGGCTGCAGGCCTGAGCTGGTGTCCATGGCAACCACCCCTGGCATGGGGTCTCCATGGAGCTGCCAAGGGACTGAGCAAAGCAACAAGGGGCTGGTGATGGTTGCCATGGAAACTGACCATAGCAACAGGGGACTGGTGATGGTTGCCATGGTAACTGAGCATAGCAACAGGGGGATGGTCATGGTTGCCATGGATACTGACCATAGCAACAGGGGGCTGGTGATGGTTGCCTGCTCAGCATCATATTTGTCACAGGCCCTCAGAAGGGTTCCATGGGATCTTTCCAAGAGTCTCCAGGCTGTTCCAGAGCTGAAATGTCACAGGCAGAGTCAGGGGCTCCATGAAGACCTCCCAGGCCTTTCTGGGGATGGTAAAGAGCCCTGTGGTCAGAGGCAGTCACAGCCATTCCATGGTGACATCCCCGGGCACCTTGGGCTGCAAAGGCACCCATCTGTCACAGGCACTCACGGGGGCTCCACGGTGACATCCCAGGAGTCCCCAGGCTGCAAAAGAGCCGGGATGGCCCAGACACTCACAGGGATTCCTGTCATGGGCACAGTGGGAGCTTCAGGCAAAGTTTATTAGAGAAACTCCTGTTGGGTCTCGAGGTGCAGAAAGGAGCCCCAATAGCCCCCAGAGATCCCCAAATCTCAGCACTGAATCAGAGATGACACCAACTCAGATCAGAAGGCTAAGGGCTAAAAGCCACCTGTTTTTTCAATGCTCTTCTTTTATATCTTGGTTTTCTACAGGTGGACCTCATTGGTCATTTAATCAACACATTTCACATGATTGGCCAATTAAGACAACACCCTTCAGTAAACAACTTTATTGAAAAAAGCCAACTTATTTCAAACATTGTCGGGGCACCAGTTATTGATGTTTGTTTTATGTTGGGCCTTTCTGGGGGCACCCTTGATGGGGTAAACCCTCTGTAGCAGTTCTGTGCCATGTAAAAGGAGATGCATGGGACTTTTTTGGTCTTCAGCTTCTTGTTTATGGTTATCTTATCTAAAGTTTTGCATTGCTGTCCACACCAGGCTCAGCACACTGGAAAAGCACCGCAAAATGGCCCCAAAATGTACGGTTTCAAGGTCTTTTAAGGTTGTCTCATCCAATTAACTCTTAAAACCTACATTATTTCCACTTATCTGCCCATACCTCTCCCCTTGACTGTCCACATAACCTCTGCACTCTGCTTTCCTTGACCAATCACCCTGTGCCACCAACACTGCAGAAAATGGACTAGAAGAAGAAGAAGACAGGGACTACACCCCAATTCCTCCATCTTGCTTCCTATCTACACCATACTAAAAATCTCAAAACCTAAATTTCTCACCCAAGTGACATGCTATACTAGCCTCTAATCTATTTCACACTTTGGTAAATTCTAATCTGTCTCAAAGTCTTGGAAGTCCTCTCCATTGGTGAAGGTTCAAGGCAGTGTTTCTCTGGGGGTCAGGATTCCTCAGAGCAGACAGAGAAATATTCCTTGTACCCTGGATTCCCACACATTTAACCTAAAAAACTTTGAAGATTTTAAGTTATCCAAAAATGTTCCAGGTAAGTAGGATTAGAAGGAGATGAAATAGAGAACAACAGAAAGATAGAAGATCCAGAGAAAGACACACAGATGGGTACCAACTGCTCAGGTTCCAGCATGACAACAAAAGAAACACCAGGAGAAGGCAGGATCCGGACCCTGCGCTGGCCTCATGCTCCGGCTTTTAACGCCCTGGGACTTCATGGCCCCGCCCCTGGGGTGGGACTGCCAGTTGCTTGTCCAATCAGAGCCAGGGTAGCACCAGCTGCTAGTGTGTGATTGATTGATTGACAGCTGGGCCAATCAGAGCTGGGTTAGTACCGCCCCTGCTGTGTGATTGACAGGTCTGCCAGGCCAGGGCTGGGGGTGGGGCTCTGTCCCACCACAAACCAAAGCCTGACCTGGCCCTGGCCCGACATGGGACAGGTCTGCCTGGTTTGGCCTCCTGGGGGCTGTCTGACAGGTCCCACTGAATTTGGCATGTCAAGGGCCACTTCCCATCTGACCGTGAAGCACTGGGGCTTTTATTCCCATGGGAGAGAACTGTCTTTCTTGTCTAGGCACCCATGGCCAAAATTGGGATTCTGCATCTAAAATTCTCTATATCCAAGGGTTACTCCCAGACAAAATCTGCCTGTACAGTCAAGTCTGGCCAGCCTTGGCCTCTGGTGAGTGCCTCTCATCTGCCCCTGCCCCACTGGGGCTCACTTGTTTCCTTCCTATGGAGACCATTGTGACACTGCAGGCTCTTGTGGAACCTGTTACACTGTAGGAACTTGTGGAACCAAGGAGAACATTGTGACCCTGCAGGGTACCCTGGATCCAAGGGGCCACTGTGACACTGTGGGGCCTCGTGGAACCAAGGACATCATTGTGGCTCTGTTGGGCCACATGGTCCCAAGGGGCCAGTGTGAAGCAGCAGGGCTTTGTGGAACCAAGAGGCCATTGCTGCATTTCAGGGCCTCGTGGAGCCAAAGGGCCGTTGTGATCCTGCAGGGCACCGTGGATCCATGGAGAGCATTGTGGCACTGCAAGGCCCCATGGAACCATGGAGACCATTGTGACACTGTGGGGCCTCATGGAAGGAAGGGGCCATTGTGACACTATGGGAACTTGTGGAACCAAGGGAATCATTGTTGCACTACTGGGCCCCAATGGAACCAAGGGGCCATTGGACACAGCCAGGCTTCATGGAACCAATAGACCATCATGACACTGTGGGGCCTTGTGGAACCATGGAGACCATGAAGATCCTTAAGGACTTGTGTAACCAAGGGGCCATTATGGCACCTGAGGGCATCATGGAAGCAAGGAGCCATTGTGACACTGCAGGGCCCTGTGGAACCAAGGGAACATGAAATAGGTGTGGCTGCCTTGGCCTCCCAGGGGTCACCTGACAGGTCTGGCTGACCTTGGAATGTGGAAGGCCACTCCCATCTGCCCCTGAAACACTGGGGCTCTGGGCTTTCCTTTGTATGGAAAAGAACTGTCCATCTTTTCCAGGTATCCATGCCCAAAATTAGGATTCCACCTCCAAATTTCTGTGTATCCAAGGATTGCTGCCAGACAAAAGCTGCCAGGACAGAAAGGTCTGGCTGGTCTTTTACTCCTGAGTGCCAGAACTCACCTGTTTTCTAAACACTGGAAAGGGCTCTGTGCTTTTCTTTGTATGGAAAAAATCATCCTTCTCTAGGCACAAATGTCTAAAATTAGGATTTCACATTCATAATTTTGAATATTCACGGGTTGCTCCAAGCAAACCTGCCAGGACAGACAGGTCAGGCTTGCCTTGGCTTGTGGTGGTTGCTGTTCATCAGCTCCTGAAAAACAAGGGCTCCGTGCTTTCTTTCCTATGGAGACCAATGTGACATTTGGGAGCCTTGTGAAATGAAGGGGCCATTGTGACACTGCAGAGCACCATGGATCCAAGGGACCATTGTGACACTGTGGAGCCTCGTGGAACCAAGGACATCATTGTGGCTCTGTTTGGCCGCATGGTCCCAAGGGGCCAGTGCAAATCAGCGGTGTGGGAGTTAGCCTGGCTGCAACTCAGACTCAGCCAGATTTTACCCCAGAAGAAATGGGCGTGAGTTTCAAGTCCTAGGAATCATTCGTTTAACTTAGGGTGAGGTTGAGAGTTCCCCCATAAGCCTTTAATGTTGTTATGCTAACTTGTCCAAGTTCTACTCCCCTATTGGTTACTTGTTTCTTCTATAGGTTTATTGTTCTAGTTTTCTAGCCCCAAGTGTCTGTGTTGCTGCTTCCCCTTTGTCTCAGGTCTTAGGATTCTGCCCCTAATACTGTGCTTGACTTCTCCATGTTTATTGTTTTTCACCCTGTTATTAAAGTTCTTTTTGGGCAACTCCATCAAACCTGCGCCTTTTCATTTTCGCCCACCTTGCTCTTGAGTCAGGGAACCAGAGAGGTTTGTCACAGCCACCCTCATTGTGACCTTTGGCGCCCTAACAGGGACCATGACACTCAGGGCTCCCTGTGTCAGTCACGTCAGCTGGGGTTGGCTGATGGATAGGCCAGTGCTCCCCGGGATTTTGGATTGTGCTGCGTTCGGTGGATTGATCGTTGGGACCTTGGCCAGGATCAGCAGGGACATCGACGGTTTCACCTGCATAGGATTGCAGGTGGGTTTGGGGAAATGCAAGACATTTATTGCCCATTTTGCCACTGTCTTTTTATAATATGCACCCATGTCCCATAACTGATTTGTGGTCTTTTAGTGGCTCTTCCCCATAAGGCAGGGAAAGAGAAAAATGGGCAGCCAGATGTCCAAAGTAGAAATGAGCATAAATGGATGCTTTAAGTTAATTCTCAGTGATCATGGCAAAGTATTTTCAAAGAAGAAATTAAAATCAATTGTGATGTGGATCATTAAAAATTTTCCAGATGCCTCTGTTGATGAAATCCATACCACTGAATTTTAGGACTCAGTGGGAGTTAAATGTACAACCTTTTGATCAAAAGGGACCCCATTGCACCCTGCATGCTCCCCATCTTCCACACTATCCTTGAGACCCTTCACCAGCAAGCAGTGTGTCGAAAACTCGATCCATTGGTCACTCCTAACTTGGGATCTCCCTTCAAACCTGCCTTTCTCAGACCTTCCACGATGGTCCAAGATGGCAATGGCCACACTGTCCTGGAGCATCAAGCCCTGGAGACACAAGATGGAAGGAGCCTGAATGTGGCACAGGAGCCCAACCATCCTCCCTCCATCTTGGCTCCTCCACTTCCTGCTACCACAGCCTTCTCTTCCACCCTGAGCGAACCTCCAGACTCCACCCCCACAACTGCGGGTCACGCCCCCACTGTCAATCATCCTCTCCACCCTGGGCCATGCCTCCAGTTAAGGAAGGAGACTGGCAAATAACCTCGAAACTCCTCATTGCCCTGGGATGTTATGAAAGAAGGGGGCAGAATCCCAGGTGTCAGCCATTGGTTTATGGGGAAATCAAGGATCTGTGTAGGGCAGCTAAAGACCATAGGAAGGACTTACCTTGTTTTAATGGCCTAATGAGGGCCATGTTTACAGCACATTTCTTAACTCTCTATGATTTAAAATATATTATGACCATGCTGTTGTCACCTACAGAATACACCCTGTGGGAAGGGGGATGGAAGTGTTTACTAAATCAATTAATAGCAGACTATGCTAATAATGAGGCGAGGGCAGAATTGACAAAACACCATCTAGCTGGAGAAGGACAACACAGCCTGCCAGATGATCAAGCAGCAGGTATCCCCAGAGAAGTATTGGATGATATCAAAGAGATGGCTTTGAAAGCTTTAATCCACGTATTGGATGGTAGCACCCCCAATTTGGACTACCTTGGGTGGCTGCAGCTAAAGCTTTGGGGCAATCAGACCATCCTGGGTGCCTGTTAAGTAAGCAAACCAATGCTGCCTCCCTCACATTGAGTGGCTGCTCTCAGACACAGAGACCATCAGACACGCCACCTTGCAGAACAGCGATAGAGTTTTTACTCTGGGCACATGGGCATGGCTGTGTAGACTCTGAGGGCATGTGCTGCATGAACCTCTCCAGCCACAGCGAGTCAATCCACAAGAGCATTCAGGTACTGAAGGAAGGGTTCAAGAAGCTTCAATTGGAAAACAAAGACTGGTTCAATAAACTCTTCCAGTCCAATGGACTAAAGGGATGGATGATGTCTAGCTAAAACAGGACTATTAATTCCCTTAGTGGTTGTTGTTGTATTGTTAATTGTCCCATGTTTGTTTGGATGCTTTTAGAAAGTCTGACAAAATTCTTTCAGTTCCATCTTTGTTGTAAAACAGAAAGCAGGAAGATACCCAACACAGGCTCCTCATGGACTCCTTGGAGGAGAGAATTGAAAGCCAGGATGGCACAAAAACCTCTCAGAGACTCAGTGTGGGAAGGAAAATCCTTAAAAGTACCTAAAAGTATTCTTAAATCCATAAAGTACCTTAAAAACCTTGAGTATCTGAAGGTATTACTGAGCCCCACTGAGTGTCAGTACAAAGCTCTCAAGGGACTCATTAAAGCTGATAATTGGGGCCATGATTGCACAAACCTCTCACAGAGTCTGGATCAAAAGGGAAACACCAAGTACCTTCAAATAACTGAAGTACCCTGAAGTATTAATGAGCCCCACTGAGTGTTGTTACTGACAAAGCCTCTCCAGGGACTAATTACAGCAGATAATTGGAGGCCAGGATTGCACAAACCTCTCAGAGACTCCAAGGCAAAAGCCAAACCCAAAGTCCTTTGAAAAACCTGCAGTCCCTGCAGGGAGCATGAAGGAGCCCCCAGGGCCATTGCTGAGCAAGGCTCCCCAGGGACTCCTTGCAGCAGATCCTTGGGGCCACTGGGATGTGGGCTAGGGGGGGATGCTGAGGGCAGGACAAGGGGCTGACAGTGCCCAGCCTGGCTGGGGCTGTGCCAGGAGGCCCCAGGGCCTCAGGACAAGGTGTCTCCTCCCAGCCCTTGGTGGCACAGACCCTGCTGTGCCCCAGGGCACCAAGACTTGGCTTCTCTTTGTCCCCACCTGTCATCACTGCCTGCAGTTCTCTGCTCTGCCTGGGGCCTGGGGACACTTGCTCAGTCGTGTCCCTCTCTGGGACCCATTAAAAGTCCAAGAAACTTTGGAGTTGGATTCTGCCTTGGAGTTCTGGAGAGGTTTCTTCAGCTCCCTCTCAGGGACTGATGTCCAGGGCCTGAGCACAAAGCCCCAGAGGCTGATTAAAGTCCTTGTGCTGTGTCTGTGCTGCTGAGCTGGGCTGGGCTCCTGGCCCAGAGGCAGCTCCTGATCACCAAGAAGAGCTTCAAAAGCACATTTCTCTTGATGAGCAGCTCTTCTGCCAGCCCAGCAGGGCTGGGGCACTGCCTGCAGCCAGCCCGGGCACAGCACAGAGGCACAGAGAGCTTCAATCAGTCAGGGCTGGGAAGGGGCTGAGAAGTGCCTGGGGCACAATCACTGCCAGCCCTTGGCACAGGAACCTCTGGCTGCAGGACAATGCAGCTGCAGCTCCTGGAGCCATCTCCTAAAGCTGGAACATGCCAATGCCTGCAGAGCCTGTGAGTACATTCTCTGCTTGTCTCTTGTGCAGAGCAGCCAGGGGTGCCCAGGGCTGTCCTGCAGAGCAGGGTCCTGCAGCCCAGGGCGCTGTGCTGGGGCAGGGACTCTGCTGCCTGCCAGGGACAGCTCTCAGCCAGCCCTGGCAGCTGCTCCCAGCACTGGGGGACAAGATCTGGGTGGCAGGAGACAGGTGGTGAGGCTTGGGAGTGTTCTCCTTGTGTGGGGAGGATGCTGCATTGTTCAGGGCTGCTCCCAGCATGGCATTGAACTGCAGAACATTTCCAAATAGATCATACAGGAAGCACAGCGAGGCAGGGGTTGCATAAAGGGGAAAACCTGCTTTTTATTCTACTGCTTTCGGTTGCCTGGATAAGAAACTGCTCATAGATATTCATCTCTCAGTTCACGTTGAGAAAAATAAAAAAATTCTCTAAGATCTGAATAAATTGGGCCGTGAGCCAGCATCAGTGTTGCTTTTCCAGCCTCCTCAGGGTTGCTCTGACGTTGCCATCAGAGCCTGCAGAGCCAGAGTTGCCCCTGGGCAGTGCCAGAGCTGGGAGGGCTCTGCAGGGCAGAGCTGAGCCCCCAGGGCTGGGCTGGGCTCTGGCAGCACTGGCAGGGCCCAGCCCTGGGCACAGGGAAGCAGCTGCTGGCAGGGACAGCTCCAGGCAGCAGAGCCCTGGGCAGGCAGTGGGAGGAAAGTGCCCCCAGCCTGTGCTGGGTTATTTCAAGTCCTCTCCAAACCCAACTATTCCATGATTACTTTTCTTACAGATCCCCATGCCAAGGCACCAGCAAATGTCCAACAGCAGCTCCATCAGGCACTTCCTCCTGCTGGCATTGGCAGACACGCGGCAGCTGCAGCTCCTGCACTTCTGCCTCTTGCTGGGCATCTCCCTGGCTGCCCTCCTGGGCAACGGCCTCATCATCAGCGCCGTAGCCTGCGGCCACCACCTGCACACGCCCATGTTCTTCTTCCTGCTCAACCTGGCCCTCGCTGACCTGGGCTTCATCTGCACCACTGTCCCCAAAGCCATGCACAATTCCCTCTGGGACACCAGCAACATCTCCTACACAGGATGTGCTGCTCAGCTCTTTTTCTTTGTGTTCTTTCTGTCAGCAGAGTATTTCCTCCTGACCGTCATGTGCTACGACCGCTACGTGTCCATCTGCAAACCCCTGCACTACGGGACCCTCCTGGGCAGCAGAGCTTGTGCCCACATGGCAGCAGCTGCCTGGGCCAGTGCCTTTCTCAATGCTCTCATGCACACGGCCAATACATTTTCCCTGCCCCTGTGCCATGGCAATGCCCTGGGCCAGTTCTTCTGTGAAGTGCCCCAGATCCTCAAGCTCTCCTGTGACAAATCCTATCTCAGGGAACTTGGGCTTCTTGCTGTTACTGTCTGTTTAGATTGTGGCTGTTTTGTGTTCATTGTTTTCTCCTATGTGCAGATCTTCAGGGTCGTGATGAGGATCCCCTCTGAGCAGGGACGGCACAAAGCCTTTTCCACCTGCCTCCCTCACCTGGCTGTGGTCTCTCTGTTCCTCAGCACTGGCATATTTTACTACCTGAAGCCCCCCTCCATGTCCTCCCCATCCCTGGATCTGGCCCTGTCAGTTCTGTACTCGGTGGTGCCTCCAGCCCTGAACCCCCTCATCTACAGCCTGAGGAACCAGGAGCTCAAGGCTGCAGTGTGGAGACTGATGACTGGATGCTTTCAGAAACATTAAACTGTTGGCCAATCTCTGCAAATCACTCGTAATAAAAGTTATCTTTGATACTTCTTGTTGATATAATTTTGGAGGTTCTTTTCCTTTGTTTTAGTATTTTCATATTGTCAACAAAGAAATGTCAATCTTTGTGCCATTTCTCATTTTGTTTCTCTCCACCTTCCCTGTGGCCACAGACTGTATCAATGAGGGTCTGTGCTCTTGGTGGCTTTAAAGGCACTAAAGGATCTCCCAGCAGAGTTTTCTGCAGAGATGCCCTTTTGTTGCCTTCTCTGGAGCTGCAGCAGCAATGTCTGTGTGCAGAGCTGGGGCAGATCAGTGCTGGCCCAGCAGCTGTGCCCAGCAGCAGCAGCAGCAGCACTTGGTGTTGCCAGTGCTGCTGCCGTGGCCCTGCCCCACTGCCCTGGTGGCCCTGGTGTTGCTGCAGGGCCTGAGTGCTCTCGGGGCCGGGCATAGCCCTGGGGGTGGCAGTGCTGGGGCTGCAGCAGGGACAGGCCATGGGCACTGCTGGGGCAGCGCTGACGCCTCAGGCCAGGGCCTGGGGGCTCCAGGCTCCTTGCCCAGGCTCTCTCAAGAACACGGCCAGGCCAATGCTCAGCACAGAAACCCCTGTGAGCAGCCCCAGGCTGGCCGTGGGCAGGCTGGGGGCAAACAGCATGGCTGGGGCTCTGCAAGGGCCCTGGGGCAGACGGGAAGGAGCAGCAGAGCAGGGGCTGATCCATGCCCAGTGCGCTGCACAGCCCAGGGCAGCGTCCCAGAGTGTCCTCATGCAGCTGCCAACAACATCCCCCCTCTGCAGCCCTGGCCTCTCCCCCAGCTCACACAGGTGCCCCATCCTTGCAGGCACAGACACGGCAGCACTGCCTCAGCAGCCCCTGTTTGCATTGCACACAGCAGGGGCAGCACCCCCATGCTGTTGCTGTGGGGACATGAACCTGAGGGAGCACAAATGCCATCAGCCCCTGGGGCCAGCAAGGCCTGCGGGACACCAGGGAAACCACTCAGCTTTGTCCTGGCCTCTGCAGTCAGCCAGAAAGTTTGTTCCCATCAGCTGGGAGTTTCCTGTGCCACTGCAGACGCTGTTGCTCAGAGCCAGGGCTGCCTGGCAGCCACCCCCAAACTGCCCTGAGCATTTCCTCTGCTTCACCTTTGCCTTTTTTGCTCTTCTGCTACAAATTTATTCCCATTGCCCAGCCCTGTTCCCTCGCCTGCAAACAGCCCATCCCTGTTGGTCCTTTCCTCTCTGGCCCCACTCCCCATTGCAGTTCCTGACTTGGCCCCATGGAAACGTCCCTTGGGGAGCAGGATCATCCTACAAGTGCTGCAGGAATTGTCTGCAGGCTCCTGCAGTGCCTGCTGCTGCTCCCTTGCCACAGGCACCCCAGGCCAGGGGGGCACGTCTGGGCTGCTGTGTCTCCCTCTGGGGCTCCCTGTTCTGGGCAATGAGGAGGAGCTGCAGAGGCTCTGCAGGACTGACAGGATGGGTTTTGGGGCTGCCAGGAGAAGCTGAGGGACCTGGGCTGCTGGAGCTCCTCAAGAGGAGGCCCAGGGCTCATCCTGTAACTGCTCCAAGTGTGGTTTCAGAGAATCACAGAATCAGCAAGGTTGGAAAAGGCCTTGGAGATCATCAAGTCCAACCTGTGCCCTGACATCACCTTGTGTCCCCTGAGCCTCCTCTTCTCCAGGAGAAACAAGCCCAGCTCCCTTAGCTGCTCCTCACAGGACTTGTGCTCCAGACCCCTTCCCAGCCTTGTTGCCCTTCTCTGGACACGCTCGAGCCCCTCCATGTCCTTCCTAATTTGGGGGGCCCAGAACTGGACACTGCACTCGAGGTGCTGCCCAACCAGTGCTGAGCACAGGGGAAGAATCCCTGCCCTGCTCCTGCTAGCCACACCATTCCTGATCCAGGTCTGGAGCCCTTGGCCTTCTTGTCCACCTGGGCACGCTGCTGCCTCATGTCCAGCCTGCGGTCCATCAGTCCCTGTACGTCCCTTTCTGTCTGGCTGCTCTGCAGCCATTCTGTCCCCAGCCTGTAGTGCTGCAGGGGTTGTTGTGGCCAAAGTGCAGGACCCGGCACTGGGACTTGTTAAACCTCACCTTGTTGGATTTGGGCCCTGGATCCAGCCTGTCCAGGGCCCTGTGCAGAGCCCTCCTACCCTCCAGCAGATCAACACTCCCAGACAACTTGGTGTCACCACAGTTCCATGAGACCCCAGAGTGTACCAATGCTCTCCATGGTTCAGTGAGGCCTCCCAGTGTCACAATGTCCCTTTGCTTCCATGGGACCCCTTGGTGTCACAAACTCCCTTGGATCCTTGGGCCCTTCAGTGTCACAATGGCACCTTGGTCCCCCAAGGCCCTGCAGTGTCACAATGGATCCTTGATTCCATGACGTCTGGCAGTGCAGCAATGCTCTCCTTGGTTCCACAGTGTCACAATGGCCTCTTGGTCCAGAGGGCCACCATGGTGTCTAACATGTTTCCTTCATTCCAGGAGTCCCTGAGGAGCAGCCCTGGCCTGTTGGTTCCATGGGGCCCTGCAGTGTCACAATGGCCCCATTGTGACACCAGTCCTGCTCTGTCCCAATGCTCTGCATGGTTCCACAGGGCCCTGCAGGGTCACAGTGGCCTCTGTGTTTCCATGAGGCCTCAGAGTGCCACAATGAATTCCTTGGTGCTGCAGTGTCACAATGGAGCCCTGGTGACACAAGATCCTGCAGTGTCACCAGGGACCCTTGGTTCCATGGGGCACCACAGTGTCACAATTGTCCCCTGAGTTCCCAGAGTCCTTGCAATGGAGCAACGGCCCCTTGATTCCATTGTCCCCAGGCTCTCCCAAGGGTCTCCTTGGTTCCACAGTGTCACAACGGCCCCTTGGTTCCACAAGGCCCTGCAGGGTCACAGTGGCCTCTGTGGTTCCAGCAAGACCCACCCTGTCACCATGGACTCCTTGCTTCCGTTCAGCCCCACAGTGTCACCGTGGCCCCTTGGCTCTGTGCTGCCATGTCGTACACAGTGTCACCATGGTCCTCTTAGTGCCACCAGGCCCCGCAGTGTCACAATGGCCCCTTGCTTCCCCAGGCCCTGCAGTGGCACAATCATCAGAGAATCAACCAGGCTGGAAAAGACCTTGGAGAGCATCAAGTCCAACCTGGAATCCAACAACACCTTGTCACCCAGACCATGGCACTCAGTCTTTCCTTAAAAACCTCCAGGGACAGTGACTCACCTATATACCCTGGCAGCCTATTCTAATGCCCAACTACCCTTTGTATGGAGAATATATTCGAATGTCCAGTCTAAAAATCCCCTGGTGCGGCTTTTGGCGGTGCTGTCTTGTCCTGTCCCTGTTCCCTGGGAGAAGAGCCTGACCGCCACCTGGCTGCACCCTCCTGTCAGGGAGTTGTAGAGAGAGATGAGGTCTCCCCTGAGCCTCCTCTTCTTCAGGATAAACAACCCCTGCTCCCTCAGCCACTCCTCACAGGACTTGTGCTTCAGACCCCTGACCAGCCTTGTTGCCCTTCTCTGGACATGCTCCAGCCCCTCCATGTCCTTCCTAAATTGGGGGGCCCAGAACTGGACACTGCACTCGAGGTGCTGCCCAACCAGTGCCCAGCATAGGGGAAGAATCACTGCCCTGCTGCTTCTGGCCACACCATTCCTGATCCATAGGAGTGCCAGGGGTTGGATGAGGGAAATGGTGGGGAGGGGGTGGGGACAAAGTGTTATTGATTGTCACCCATGAAGGGTCTTGATTTTCATATCTGTTCAGACTGCATTAGAAGGTGCTGGGGTTCAATATCAATTGGACATTAGAATGCATTTCTGAAATTTCTCTAACTAACCAGAGAATAATTGAAAACTATGATTATTCCCAGGGGCTTTTCTTGTTCAGGTATTTCATTCAAATATTTATGAGCTTTTCTCACTGAATTCCGGACCTGAAGAGTTCAAGAAAGAAGAGGCCTCTGGAGTAATAAAATTCATCAGCAACCTCCAAGTGGCTCAGGATCCATCACCTTTAAAGCAGCAATGAACAGAAATGGGCACAGCTTTGTGGCTGCTGTCCCAGCTTTGGCATGGGCCCTGGGCCTGGAGCAGGAGCAGCTCTTGAAGGCCCCAAGGCCGGGGCTCTGGTGCTGCCCTGGGCAGATGGGATGGCAGCAGGGGCTGCAGAGCTCTCAGCACCTCAGCCCAAGGGGAGCAGGCAGCCAGGGAGCCTCCTTTGGCCTTGGCCAAGCACCTTCCCCCATGGCTGGGGCTGAGTCCTGTGGCAGCTGCAGCTGCTGCTGTGCCCTTGGCAGGGGCTGAGGCCGTGGGACCAGTGCCCAGAGCAGCCTGGCCTGAGCAGAGCTGTGGGGCCAGAGCCGGCTGGGCTGGGCTGGGCTCAGAGAGGCCCTTGGTGCTGCCCAGAGCTCAGGGCAGCTGGCAGAGCTTGCAGGGAGCTGGGCTGGGCTCCGAGAGCCTGGCCCAGAAACCATCAGTGTCCATCTCAGCCTGGCTGAGCGTGCAGGGGCAGGACTCAGGCCAGGCCTTGTGGGGCAGGGCCAGCGCCTGTGCAAGGCATTGCAAACAGGCAAGTGGCCCAGAGAGGAGGCTGCTCTGTGCCCTTGGTGGCATGGATAGAGCAGGGAGGGGCCCAGGACATTTGTCAGTGCCAGCCTCTGTGCCCATGCTTTGGCAGCCCTGGCTGCTGAGCCCAGCTTTGGCGTGGGCTGAGTTTGGCTGTGGCCCAGCTCCATCCTCCTGCGGGGCTCAGGGCCTGTTCCTGGCCATGGCCAGCCCTGGCTGCCTCTCTGCTGGCCCAGAGGCCAGCAGAGCCCGGGGCAGGGCTGTCTGTGCAGCCCCACAGGTGCCAGGGGCTCTGCAGGAGCTGGCAGAGGCTGCCCAGCAGGGAGGCCATGGGGCACAGAGCCCCAAGGCTGCTGTGGGCACCACGGCACAGGGGCCGTTCCCAGCCGCAATGCTCCTGGCCTGGGCTGGGCCTGCACAGGGGCTGGGCCACCATGGCTGGGCCAGCACAGGGCCACAAAGGGGCCACGCAGCCGCTGCCGGGGCTGACAGCAAGGCCAGGCACACACAGGGAATTGCTGAGCATGGCCTGCGCTGGCCAGGCCTGACTGTGCCAAAGGCAGAGCTCAGCTGCCCTTGGGGGCTGCAGCAACACTCCAGAGCCCAAAGAGCCTCCATGGCTGGGCTGGAGAGCAAGGCTGCAGGAGGGAAATGCAGGGCTGCTGCGGGATGGGGAGGCCATTGAATTCCAGCACACACCTCAGCTCTCTGATGATCCCGGCACCATGCTGGGCCCTGTTTCACACTGGAGCAGAGCAGATGTTGATGGGACAGGAGCCGTGTGGGGCTGTCAGGGACCTGCAGCTTGCAAGGTGCTCTGCTCTCCCTCAGGTGCTCTGGGAGAGATCCAATCCCAGCTGGGCACCTCAGGGCACAAGTGGCACTGCCTGTTCATGGGCACACAGCTCATGTCTGCCTGGAAAGTGGCACAGGTTTTAATACTTGTTGGTTTGATAATATACAAGCAAATCTTTATTATCTGGGTCATTTGATTACTTTTCAAGAAATGGCCAAGTTTTCCCACCAGGAACAGGAATTTCCTGGAGCTGTACTGATGGCAGGAGGAGAAGTCCTGATATTGCCTTCTGCTTGTGTCACCAATATTCTGTTCATTGTTTCCTCTCCCTCTTCCTTCAGGTATTTACAGGTCTCTTGTTTAAATGACCATGTCAAAGGACATCTCTTCATTTAGAGTGGATCTATGTGCTTCCTACTGCTCTCTGATTTCCTTCTCCAGGTGCTCTCCGGTAATTCATATGCTTCTCAACCAACTGGTTTCATGCTTTGAGGAACAGGAAGTTGCCCAGTCTTTCTGATGTTCAAAAAAAAAACTATATTACTCAACATCCTATTTGCATTTCCATCTTATGCAGAATTACCTTTTCCTATGTCTTTGCCTGAAGTTGTTCCTGTATGGACATCCCTTGGGGATGGGGGACATGTCAGATGCTGCAGGGACATCCCAGAGAGCTGAGGGAAGAGCTGTGATGGGTATTAAACTGTTCAAATGTTCAACTTGTGTTTGTTAGCAAGAAACCTTTCTGTGCCTCTCAGTGTCACCAGGCCCTGAGCCCAAAGGACACAAACCTGATGAGTTGTGGTTCCCACTGCAGGGGCTGCACTTGGACCTTGGCTCTGCACAGGAGAGCTCTTCATCCCCTTTCTCTCTTTTGTTCCCTCTGGGCATGGAGGGAGCTCCTGACTTCAGCCTGTGACTTGTGTGTGCAAAGAGCAAATCTGGGCAGAATCAGGGCAGGGAGGGTTTGGGGGACCTTGGGATCTGTGCTGGGCACAGAAGGTGTTTTCCATTGCTCTGAGACTGTCTGCTGTGCCAAGTAGATTTAATATCCAGCAGAGGAATGACTTCTGCATTTGATGGAGCTGTGCCTTCCCTTGGCTTTGTTGGCTGACAAGAAATGAACATCCCTCTGTGTCTCAGGCAGCTCCTTCTCCAAGGAAAGCAGGTGGGAGTTGGAGCCAAGGAGCTGAAAGCTGCAGGAGCAGCCTGGGCTGGAGGGAGCTCAGATTTGCACAAGGCTGCTCTGAGTGCCAGGGCTTGGATGGGGGAAATGGTGGGGTGGGGGTAGGGACAGAGTCTGATTGATTGTCAGCCATGAAGGGTCTTGATTTTCATATCCATTCAAATTGCATGAGGAGGTACTTGCATTCAGTGTCAATTGGAGATTGTACATATCAATGAATTAACAGGAAAGGAAAACTAAACAGGACTTAAAAAATCTTTTCTCGCTGTCTTTTTAAATATCAGATATTTAGTTTGAATACACTACTGCGATCTACTTAACCACAAAGGATTTGAAAATTAAAATCAAATTATTCCCAGAGGCTTGGCTTGTTAAGATGTTCTGAATGTTAATGAGCCCTGGGACACTGAATTCCTGCACTGAAGAGCTGAAGGCTGAACAAGCCTCTGGAGCAGGGAAATTCAGCAGCAGCCTCCAAGTTGCTGAGGATGTCAGCAGCCCCCAGTGAGGCCATCCCTGCCCAGAGACCGTGGGGGAATGGGCAGACAAGGAGAGCGTCCCTGGGTCTGGGGCAGCACAACTCAGAGGCACCAGTGGCTCCAGCTGGGCAATGGAGTGTGGAATGTGGCTGGGAAAGCCCTGCCTGGGCTGGGCCAAGCAGGACACACAAGCCCTGACCCCCATCCACTAAAAAACTCTCTAAAGGAGATATTTAAGAAGAATTACAATTGTTTCTGTACCCTAAGTTGGATACACTAGAGAAATACTGACAGGAAATCCTCAAGAGCTCAAAACAACCAAACAGCCTTTACTGGCAATTTTAGAAAATCAAAGAAATTTTCGCAAATGTTTTAATAGGATATTCAATCAACAAAAAACACTTCCCAAAGCATTAATTTGGCCCATTCAACTTCACAAACTCTAAGCCTGTGCAATTTCATGTTAATCAAAATTTGCAAGAGGACAAAAATAGAAGAAGCATTTTTCTTCCTCTTTCTCAGAGCGAGAGAAAGAAAAATAAGATTGAGACAAGCACACACAGAGCTCACAACTCCTGGATTCCAGCACTGTTCAGATGGAAATTCCAAGAGAAGGTAGGGTCAAGCTGTGTGCTTGCCTTGTGGTCAGCCTTCAATACCCCTTGGTCTCCCTGGGCCCTTCCCCCAGGTGGGGCTTGGGCTCATTTGGTCCCTCAGGAGCTGGGCTGGGGATGCAGAGGTGGCTGTGGAGCATTGCCTGTGCTGTGCCAGGGACTGGCAGCCACTGCTGGGCTGGGATAGAGGCTCTGGGCGGATTGGGGTTCCAGGGCAGGGCAGGGCTGGACCTGCCCCTTTCTCCCCCACACACGTAATGTTCTCAGCCAAGAATCTCCTCCAGTCTCTCACAGTAAGGCAATGTTGCAGGTGAAATCCCAATTCTGGCCATGGGCATCTGGATGAGAAGGAAAATTATTTTCCACAGGAAGGGAAGCACAGAGCCACTGTGTGTGGAAGACAGGTGAGAGCCTCACTAGGCCAAGGTCTGTCAGACTTGTCAGGAAAGGCAGACTTTGTCTGGGAGCAGTCTTTGGATTTAGGGAAGGTGGAACCCAATCTTGGCCATGGATACCTGGCGAAGCAGGATAGTTCTTTTCCATAGGAAGGAAAGCACAAAGCCTTCCCCAGTGTTTTGGGGACAGATGGGAAGTGATCCTTGTGAAACCACTGATAGACAGATTTGTCCTGGCAATATTCCTATTGGAACAATCCCAGGATATAAGGAAATTTGGAGGTGAAGTCCCAATTCTGGCAATGGGTGCCCATAGAAGAAGGAGAGTTCTTTTCCATATGAAGGAAAGCACAGTGCCCCATTGTTTCAGTAGCAGATGAAAAGTGACCCTCAGCATGCCAAGGTCAGCTGGACCAGTCACATGGCTCCTGGGAGGCCAAACCAGCCAGATCTGATCTGTGTTCCCTTGGTTTTATGGTGCCCCATAGTGTCACAATGGTGCCTTGGATTCATGAGGCCGCACAGTGCCATAAGGGTGACTTGTTTCCATGGGATCCAGTAGTGTCACAAACACTCCTTGATTACAGGAAGACTTGCAGTGTCACAATGGACCCTTGGTTCAATGAGGCTGTGAAGTGTCCTAATGGTCTCTCCATGGTTCCATGAGGCCTTGCAATGTCACAATGGACCTTTGGCTCCATGGGGTCTTGCAGTGTCACAATGGCTCCTTGGTTTCAGGACACCCCAAAGTGTCACAATGGTCTCCACGGTTTCAGGAGGCCCCGAGATTTCACAACGGACCCTTGGTTTGATGAGGCCTCACAGTGTCACATGGATCCCTATATTACATGGAGCCACACAGCGTCAGTACTGTCCCCTTGGTTCCATGAGGCCCAGCAATGTCACAGTGCTCTCCATGATTCCATGAGGCCCCACAGTGTCACAATGGTCCCTTGGTCTCACAGGGCCCCACAGTGTCACAAAGGTCCCTCGGGCTCACAGGGCCCTACAGTGTCACAATGGTCCCTTGGTTCCATGGGCCCTGTGCTGCTGCATTCCCCCCTCCCCTTCTCAGGCCGCCCTGCCAGCTGAGAAATGCTCCTTGGGCCTTGGCCTTGGCCAACAGCCCCTGGGCTCAGCTCCTCTGCAGCTCATCACAAACACTGTCTGCTCTAGGCACTGCTGCTGCCCAACCAGCTCCTGCTTTCTGTAGGAGCAGCCCTGGGAACTGGTTTTGTTCCCTCAGTGGCACAAGATCCCTCTTCTCACCCTGCCAAAGAAACCTGTTGGTGCCAAGTGTGGCAAGGATGAACCATTACTGGGACTGAAGCCCCTCTCTTGGGGCCCTGCAAACAGCGCTCCAAAAGGAGCCCTTAGAGCTCTCCTGGGCCAGCGACTCCCTCTGAGTGGGGCCTCTCCCAGCCGGGAACTCTCCCGTTTGCTGCACTCGGGGATCCCCAACAACGACGGAGCCTGGGCTGATCCCCCCACTCCTCCAGGCTCAACCCTTCACCCGCTGGGGAGATGCCAAAGGATCCACAGGGAGCATTTCCTGCCCTCAGGGGAATTTCTCCCAGGTGCCTTGCACTGACTCTTTGTGTCTGTGTGCACACAGGAGTGCCTGTGCTGGGGAAATGTGGCAGAAATGCTGCTCTCTGAGGGGTTTGAGTGCCTTGGATAGCAGAGTCAGTCAGATATCCAGATATCAGTAAGGTTAAGTCAGAAGGTCTAAGTAAAGTTAAATGCTCCTAAGAGTTGTTCTTTTACTAAGTTGTTAAGTTTAAACTATTAGCTAAGTTAAATATTGTTAAGTGTTCTTCGACTGTTAAATTGCAAAGTCATAGGTTATAAGTTAGGTTAAATACTGTTAAGTGCTGTCCTTTTGCCTAAATTGTGAAGTTGAAGTTATAAGTTAAGGTTAAGGTATAAGTTTAGTCAAGTTAAGTTTGAGCTCTGTTAACCTATTGGGCCATATTCCTTTCATTCTTGCCCTCACTGTCTTTGTGTGACACACACAGGGACAGTTCTCAGTTCATTTCTGGTTTGATTGCCTGGATTTTGTTTGGTTTTGTTGTTGCTTTGTTTCTTTGGTGTGCCTGAAGTGTCCAGTCAGGAGCAGAGTGACTCTTGCCAAGGAACTTTGTGCTGCTGTCCCTTAATATTCAATCTGGTTTTTGCTGCTCCCTTGCTGGGGATTTTTTCAGCGCTCTCAAGGCCTTGTTGGTACCAGGGTGAAGGAGCCCTGGCCCAGGCTCTGGCCCTGGGGGACACGGGGACGCTGCTGGGGGGTCCCTGTCCCCCTGTGCCACCCCCAGGGCCCCGGCCCCCCGTCCCCGTGTCAGGCTCTGGGGTCGATCTCGTGGAACATCCTCTGGGGGAGGCTGTAGCGCCAGGGGCGGGGGGACCCGGGGGGACAGGGGACCCCGCTGTGCATGAGCAGGGTTGGACTGCTCTGGGGGGAACTGTGAGGGGGGCCGGGGAAGAGTGACCTCCCCAGTGACCTCACACAGCCCCTGTGATGTCACACAGCCCCTGGGATGTCACAGAGGCAATTCTATTATGTCACTTTGTTATGTCATACTGCAGTGCTGTGATGTCACAGAAGACTGTAATGTCACAAAATTACCCTGTGATATCACAATCTGTTCTGTGATGTCACAGCCAGCTCTCTGATGTTACACAGCCACCTGGTGATGTCACCACCCCCTCTCTGATGCCACAGATCCACACTCTATGGTGGCAGAGTCTGCTCTATGGCCTCACATCCTACTCTGTGATGTCACAGCCAGCTCTGTGATGTCACAACTCCCTCAGTGATGTCAAAAAACCCTCAGGAATTCAGTTACCCTCAAGGGCCCCTGGCCAGGTGGGGCAGCCGGGGGTTGCCCACAGCCTGCAGGGACAGAGGTGCAGGGCAGGGACACCGTAGGACAGACTGGGCTGCACAGGGCACAGGGATGGGCAGCAGCTGCAGGACAGCCCTGCCAGAGCCAACTTGGGCAGCACTTTGGCCATGGCTGCTGGCCCTGGGCCTGAGGCCATCAGGGGACAAGTGACCCTTGCAGGCCTTGGGCCTCATTGCCTCCTTGTCCCTGCTCACCAGCATGGCAGGGGCTGCCCCATGCTCCTGCCCTTGGCATTGCCCATCCCCACATGCCAGTGCCCTCCCAGGAAGAGCCCTGAGCAATGAGGGAGGGACAGGATCTGCCTGGCCAGGGGCTGGGGCTCAGACCTTGGCCCTTTGCATTCCTATGTCTGTGCTGCTGAGCTGGGCCGGGCTCCTGGCCCAGAGGCATCTCCTGGCAAGGGCAGCAGAGCTGCAGAGAGACAGCTCTGGCCAGGAGCAGCTCCTGTGCACAGCCCAGCAGGGCTGGGGCACTGCCAGGGCCCCTCAGGGACAGCAGCAGGGCACAGACAGAGCTCACAGGAGCTCAGCATTGCCAGGGGCTGTGGCATGTCCCAGAGGGGGCTGTGTCACAGCAGCTCCTCTGTGGCTGTGTCATGGAGGCACAGAGCAGCTGTGATGTCAGCAAGGGGCTGTGTGACAGCACAGAGTGGGCTGTGTGAGGTCACAGATTGGGCTATGACATCACATAGTTTGTTGTGTGTGGTCATTTAGCAGCTATGGCATCATAGAGGGGATTGTGTGACATCCCAGAGCAGGCTGTGACATCATGGCATGGCTGTATGACATCATAGAGCTGGCTGTGAGGTCAAAGTGTGTACTGTGACCTTACAAAGTGTCAATATGACATCACAGAGAGGGTTTTGTGATACCACTGAGGGGGTTGTGACATCACACATCTGTCTGTGACATTGTAGAGTAGGGTGTGAGGTCATAGAGCAGATCCTGTGTTCATAGAGGGTGTCTCTGTGACATCAGAGAGAGGGTTGTGACATCACTGGCTGGCTTGTAACATCATAGAGCAAGCTGTGACATCACAGTACAGATTGTGGAATCACAGGGTGACTTTCTCACATCACAGAGTCTTCTGTGAAATCACAGTGCAGCTGCATGACATTCCAGGGTGACATCCCAGAGCTGGCTCTGTGACATCACAGGTGGCTGTGTGACATCACAGGGGCTGTGTGACATCACAGAGATGGCTGTGTGACATCACAGGGGCTGTGTGAGGTCACTGGGGAGGTCACTCTGCCCCGGCCCCCCTCACAGTTCCCCCCAGAGCAGTCCAACCCTGCTCATGCACAGCGGGGTCCCCTGTCCCCTCGGGTCCCCCCGCCCCCGGCGCCGCAGCCTCCCCCAGAGGATGTTCCACGAGATCGACCCCAGAGCCTGACACGGGGACGGGGGGCCGGGGCCCTGGGGGTGGCACAGGGGGACAGGGACCCCCCAGCAGCGTCCCCGTGTCCCCCAGGGCCAGAGCCTGGGCCAGGGCTCCTTCACCCTGCTACCAACGAGGCCTTGAGAGCGCTGAAAAAATCCCCAGCAAGGGAGCAGCAAAAACCAGATTGAATATTAAGGGACAGCAGCACAAAGTTCCTTGGCAAGAGTCACTCTGCTCCTGACTGGACACTTCAGGCACACCAAGGAAACAAAGCAACAACAAAACCAAACAAAATCCTGGCAACCAAACGAGAAACCGAGAACTGTCCCTGTGCGTGTGTGTGACACAAGGACAGTGAGGGCAAGGATAAAAGGAATATGGCCCAAAAGCTGAACAGAGCTCAAACTTAACAGGACTTAACTTACACTTTAACCTTAACTGATACCTTCAACTTGACAATTTAGCAAAAGAACAGCACTTAACTTTGACACCGGCCAGGGGTTTATTTACAGACACGAACGAGACGGGGCTGCTATATGAAAATTGTCTCGAGCTGTTTATTTTTTCAGCGTCAGTCTCATTACATGATTATGATAATGGGAAAATGCTAGCAGCTCACAATCCAGGCAGCAGGCCAGAAAACTTAATGTTACAACATAGTTTATAAGCTTCTTGACCAATCACACAATGCAAAAGCATATTGACAGTAGTTCTATCCAATCACCATAAGCACACATGCCTTTGGTTAAAACAATGCTTGCTTATTTAGAATACAATACCTGTTTGTAAGAGACAACGCACAGAGCACCATTATTAAGCTTTAACCTTCCTAATAGCTTGCTAGATAAACTTTCTGCAACTTAGAGAGCTATTCAGACAAGCATTAATACATAGGCTATTGTTCTATTTGCCCTTGCCTTTTCTACAGTTTAAATAATTTTTCTGCTGACCGATGTCATGACTGTTGCTTTAGCACTGTTCACAATTCTGCTGTATCTGAGGCCTGCCTTTTGCAGCTTTCCTAGAACCCTCTAATTTTATGGATTCCCACAAACAGTATTTAACCTAACTTACAACCTATGACTTAATGATTTAATGGTAGAATAATATTAAACAATATTCAACTTAGCTTATAACATATTAAACTTTACTTAGCAAAAAAAACTCTTAACAGCATTTAACTTATTCCTTATGATATAACCTTACTTACAGTCCTGACTGACTCAGCTATCCAAGGCACTCAAACCCCTCAGAGAGCAGCATTTCTGCCACATTTCCCCAGCACAGGCACTCCTGTGTGCACACAGACACAAAGAGTCACCTCCAAATTCCCTATATGCAAAGACTGCTCCCAGACAAAATCTGCCATTCCTGACAAGTCTGACAGACCTTGGCCTAGAGAGGCTCTCACCTGCCTTCCAAACACTGGGGCTCTGTGCTTTCCTTCCTATGGAAAGGAACTGTCCTTCTCATCCAGGCACCCATGGCCAAGTTTGGGATTTCACCTCACACATTCCCTGTTGTGACAGACTGGAGGAGATTGTTGGCTCAAAACATTTCGTGTGTGCGGGGGAGAAAGGGGCAGGTCCAGCCTTGCCCTGCCCTGGAAGCCCAGCCCTGCCCTGCCCTGGAACCCCAATCCCCCCAGAGCCTCTATCCCAGCCCAGCAGTGGCTGCCAGTCCCTGGCACAGCACAGGCAATGCTCCACAGCCACCTCTGCAGGCCCCAGCCCAGCTCCTGAGGGACCAAATGAGCTCAAGCCCCACCTGGGGGAAGGGCCCAGGGAGACCATGGGGTATTGAAGGCTGACCACAAGGCAAGCACACATCTTGGCCCTGGATCCTCTTGGAATTTCCATCTGAACAGTGCTGGAATCCAGGAGTTGGTAGCTGTGTGTTTGCTTCCCTGTATCTTTTTTGTCTTTCTTTCTGTGTCTTCTTCTATTTCTGTGCTCCTGTAAATTTTGATTAACATGAAATTGAACAGGCTTAGAGTTTGTGAAGTTGAATGGGCCAAGTCAATGCTTTAAAAAGTGTTTTTGTTGGTTGAATGTCTGTCATAGTTTGATATGAGAAGAATTTTAAAACGTAATACAAACTCTTTGTGTCACTGACAATCTGTTAGACCACTAAGGGAGCGAGCACGCCTCTGTGAAACACAAATGTTAAAGACGAAAAAACCCAGCAACCTCCTCTTTCTTTCCCAGTCAACAAAGAAGCAGTGGGCCCTGGCCCTGGCCCCCATCTGAACCAAACCAAACCAAACCAACCCAAACCAAACCAAGCAACCCTGCCATGGGCTGAGCCCCTTCCCCCCTCCCCAGGCTGCCCCACCCCCATCAGCCCCATTCTGACCAAACCAAACCCCAACAACTCCCAAACAGGAAAACAAAAGAGGCTACAAAACCCCAACCAGAACAAAGCCAGCCACAGCCATTAAAATCTTACCATCAAGTCCCTGCCCCGCAACACAACTCAAAACAAAACCCCTACAACCTACAACCATACAAAATAACCCTACAACTTAAACACAAAAAAACCTAAAACGAGCCATAAAACCAATTTTATACAACCCAACCACAACTTCCACCACACGATGCCAGCAGGTCAGGTGTTAACCCTTTCAATACTTCAATCCTCCCATGAGTAAAAGAAAAAAACCAAAACACAAGCCTATAAAAAACCAATATAAAACCATCAAAGTAAGTAAAGAAGAAATTAAATCCTAAATAAAAAACAATAAAAAATATGTTACTCCTAAAACTAAAATCCTCTTATAAACTATAAAGAAAAAACCCTTTTTCTTTATAACACAAAAAAATATTTTTAAAAATTCAAATTGTTATCAAAGAAAAACCTCCATACTAAAATAAGCAAATGTTAAAATAACTTTAATTTCATAAAATGCTTAAACAGGGAAAAAAAAAAGTAATCCAGTATCTCCAAGAGAAGATCTCTATTCCCAGAGTAAAAATAATTTTAAAGTAAATAATAAAAACTTATACCTTTAAATAACTCATCTTTAAAACAATACCTCATAAGTCAACATGGTCCATCAACAAGCTGTGAAAAAGGTTGTAGGAATAAAAACAACTTCACAAGAACAAAGTTCCCCAGACAGGTGTTATCCATGACAAAAATATGAGCCAAAAAAAAAAAAATTTCCTCTTGTAAAAAAATCTTCACAACCTTAACAAGAAAAACTTCTCTCCCTAAGTAAACTAAATAAAGACAATTCTATAAATAGTAAACTAACTAGAAATTTTAAGTTTACTTTCTTTACATTGTCAGTAAAAAGAAAAAGTTTTAAAGAAAAAAAAAGGGTTCTAAATAATTTATTTTAATTCTTAGGACCTTTTTTCTCTATAAATTTATTTTAAATAAAATTTTCTATATACCCTTTGAAAATTTTAGGCCTACTTTACTATTCTCATAATACAATCTCACAATAAAATAAATAGATAAATAATTAAACTGACACTAAAACCCCCCATACCCATCAATCCATTAATTAAGAAATGTCAAGAATAGAAAAATCTGAAATTAACAAACCAAAACCACTACAGTGTAATAATAAACCTTTTGCCAAAGTTTCTCCAATTTTCTGAACTTCCCAGGGAAGGCTGTTTGGTTGTTTTGAGCTTCTAGAATCTCTTGTACTGGTATTTCTCCAGTGCACCTAACTCAGAGGGCACAAACAATTGTAATTCCATTTAAATGTCTTGTTGAGAGAGATGTTTGGGGGATGGGGGTCAGGGCTTGTGTGTCCTGCTTGGCCCAGCCCAGGCAGGGCTTTCCCAGCCACATTCCACACTCCATTGCCCAGCTGGAGCCGCTGGTGCCTCTGAGTTGTGCTGCCCCAGCCCCAGGGATGCTCTCCTTGTCTGCCCATTCCCCCACGGTCTCTGGGCAGGGATGGCCTCAGTGGGGGCTGCTGACATCCTCAGCAACTTGGAGGCTGCTGCTGAATTTCCCTGCTCCAGAGGCTTGTTCAGCCTACAGCTCTTCAGTGCAGGAATTCAGTGTCCCAGGGCTCATTAACATTCAGAACATCTTAACAAGCCAAGCCTCTTGGAGTAATTTGATTTTAATTTTCAAATCGTTTGTGGTTAAGTAGATCTCAGTAGTGTATTCAAACTAAATACCTGATATTTAAAAAGACAGTGAGAAAAGATTTTTTAAGTCCTGTTTAGTTTTGCTTTCCTGTTAATTCATTGATATGTACAATCTCCAATTGACACTGAGTCCAAGAACCTCCTCATGCAGTTTGAATGGATATGAAAATCAAGACCCTTCATGGCTGACAATCAATCAGACTCTGTCCCTACCCCCACCCCACCATTTCCCCCATCCAAGCCCTGGCACTCAGAGCAGCCTTGTGCAAATCTGAGCTCCCTCCAGCCCAGGCTGCACCTGCAGCTTTCAGCTCCTTGGCTCCAACTCCCACCTGCTTTCCTTGGAGAAGGAGCTGCCTGAGACACAGAGGGATGTTCATTTCTTGTCAGCCAGCAAAGCCAAGGGTAGGCACAGCTCCGTCAAATGCAGAAGTCATTCCTCTGCTGGATATTAAATCCACTTTGCACAGCAGACAGTCTCAGAGCAATGGAAAACACCTTCTGTGCCCAGCACAGATCCCAAATTTCGCCCCAAACCCTCCCTGCCCCGATTCTGCCCAGATTTGCTCTTTGCACACACAAGTCACAGGCTGAAGTCAGGAGCTCCCTCCGTGCCCAGAGGGAGGAAAAGAGAGAAAGGGGATGAAGAGCTCTCCTGTGCAGAGCCAAGGTCCAAGTGCAGCCCCTGCAGTGGGAACCACAACTCATCAGGTTTGTGTCCTTTGGGCTCAGGGCCTGGTGACACTGAGAGGCACAGAAAGGTTTCTTGCTAACAAACACAAGTTGAACATTTGAACAGTTTAAGAACCATCACAGCTCTTCCCTCAGCTCTCTGGGATGTCCCAGCAGCATCTGACATGTCCCCCATCCCCAAGGGATTTCTGAACAGTTTTAGACAGAGACATATAAAAGGTAATTTAGTGATAGATATAACCATAATGAGATATTTAATTCATATTTATTTGAACTTGAAAGACTTGGCCACTAGCTGAAGTTCAAAGCATGAAACCAGTCAGTTGAGAGGCACTTGAATGACCAGGGGGCATCCGGAGGGGGAAATCGGAGAGCAGCAGGAAGGACATGGATCCAGCTGGTCTAGTGAAGAGATGTAGTCAGACATGGCCATTTCAACAGGAGAGATGGAAACACCTGAGGGAAGGGGGAGAGGAAATAATAGACTGATCATTGGTGACAGGAGTAGGGGGGCAGATCAATATTTCTTCTCCTGCCATCAGCAAACTTCCAGGAAATTCCCATTCCTCGTGGGAAAACTTTGCCATTTCTTAAAAGGAATCAAGGGACCCAGATAATAAAGATTTGCCTGAGTATTATGAAACTAACAGGTAATAAAACCTCTGCCCCTTTCCAGGCAAACGTCAGTTCTGTGCCCATGAAGACGCAGTGCAACTTGTGCTCTGAGGTGCCCAGCTGGGATTGGATCTCTCCGAGAGCACCTGAGGGAGAGCAGAGCACCTTGCAAGCTGCAGGTCCCTGACAGCCCCGCAGGGCTCCTGTCCCATCAACATCTGCTCTGCTCCAATCTGAAACAGGGCCCAGCATGGTGCTGGGATCATCAGAGAGCTGAGGTGTGTGCTGGAATTCAATGGCCTCCCCATCCCGCAGCAGCCCTGCATTTCCCTCCTGCAGCCTTGGTCTCCAGTCCAGCCATGGAGGCTCTTTGGGCTCGGAGTGTTGCTGCAGCCCCCAAGGGCAGCTGAGCTCTGCCTTTGGCCCAGTCAGGCCTGGCCAGCACAGGCCATGCTCAGCAATTGCTTGTGTGTGCCTGGCCTTGCTGTCAGCCCCGGCAGCGGCTGCGTGGCCCCTTTGTGGCCCTGTGCTGGCCCAGCCATGGTGGCCCAGCCCCTGTGCAGGCCCAGCCCAGGCCAGGAGCATTGCGGCTGGGAACGGCCCCTGTGCCGTGGTGCCCACAGCCTTGGGGCTCTGTGCCCCATGGCCTCCCTGCTGGGCAGCCTCTGCCAGCTCCTGCAGAGCCCCTGGCACCTGTGGGGCTGCACAGACAGCCCTGCCCCGGGCTCTGCCGGCCTCTGGGCCAGCAGAGAGGCAACCACGGCTGGCCATGGCCGCGAACAGACCCTGAGCCCCGCAGGAGGATGGAGCTGGGCCACAGCCAAACTCAGCCTATGCCAAAGCTGGGCTGAGCAGCCAGGGCTGACAAGGGCTGGGCACAGAGTTGCGCTGACAAATGTCCTGGGCCCCCTCCCTGCTCTGTCCCTGCCACCAAGGGCACAGAGCAGCCTCCTCCATGGGCCACTTGCCTGTTTGCAATGCCTTGCACAGGCGCTGGCCCTGCCCCACAAGGCCTGGCCTGAGTCCTGCCCCTGCACGCTCAGCCAGGCTGAGATGGACACTGATGGTTTCTGGGCCAGGCTCTCAGAGCCCGGCCCAGCTCCCTGCAAGCTCTGCCAGCTGCCCTGAGCTCTGGGCAGCACCAAGGGCCTCTCTGAGCCCAGCCCAGCCCAGCCGGCTCTGGCCCCACAGCTCTGCTCAGGCCAGGCTGCTCTGGGCACTGGCCCCACGGCCTCAGCCCCTGCCAAGGGCACAGCAGCAGCTGCAGCTGCCACAGGACTCAGCCCCAGCCATGGGGGAAGGTGCTTGGCCAAGGCCAAAGGAGGCTCCCTGGCTGCCCTGCTCCCCTCGGCCTGAGGTGCTGAGAGCTCTGCAGCCCCTGCTGCCATCCCATCTGCCCAGGGCAGCACAAGAGCCCCAGCCTTGGGGCCCTCCAGAGCTGCTCCTGCTCCAGGCCCAGGGCCCATGCCAAAGCTGGGACAGCAGCCACAAAGCTGTGCCCATTTCTGTTCACTGCTGCTCCCATGGGGCTGGATCCTCAGCCACTTGGAGGTTTCTGATGAATTTTAATACTTCAGAGCCCTATTCTTTCTGGAGCTCTTCAGTTCATTAATTCAGTGAGAAAGGCTAATAAACATTTGCTCAAAATGCCCAAACAAAAAAAGCCCCTGGGAATAATTCAAAATTTCAGTTCTTCCCTGGTATTTAGACTGATTTGAGAACTCTATTCAAAGTGAATGTACTATATCAAAAACAATGCAAGAGAATCGTTTGTCCTTTTTCCTTTTCCTGTATATAGATGGCTATCAGCTATCCTCAGTTGATATTAATTCTCAGCACCTTCTAATTGAGTTTGAATAGATATGAAGAAGAAGACCCTTCATGGGTGACAATCAATAACACTTTGTCCCTACTCCCTCCCCACCATTTCCCTCATCCAACCCCTGGCACTCCTATGGATCAGGAATGGTGTGGCCAGCAGGAGCAGGGCAGTGATTCTTCCCCTGTGCTGGTTACTGCTTGGGCAGCACCTCGAGTGCTGTGTCCAGTTCTGGGCCCCACAGTTTAGGAATGACATGGAGGGGCTGGAGTGTGTCCAGAGAAGGGCAACAAGGCTGGGGAGTGGTCTGGAACACAAGTCCTGTGAGGAGAGGCTGACGGAGCTGGGGTTGTTTATCCTGGAGAAGAGGAGGCTCAGGGGACACAAGGCGATGTCAGGTCACAGGTTGGACTTGATGATCTCCAGGGTCTTTTCTAGGCTTGCTGAATCTGGGATTCTCTGAAACCACCCTTGGATGAGCCCTGGGCCTCCTCTTCAGCAGCTCCAGCAGCCCAGGTCCCTCAGCTTCTCCTGGCAGCCCCAAAGCCCATCCTGTCAGTCCTGCAGAGCCTCTGCAGCTCCTCCTCATTGCCCAGAACAGGGAGCCCCAGAGGCAGACACAGCAGCCCAGATGTGCCCCCCTGGCCTGGGGTGCCTCTGGCAAGGGAGCAGCACCAGGCACTGCAGGAGCCTGCAGACAATTCCTGCAGCACTTGTAGGGTGATCCTGCTGCCCAAGGGACGTTTCCATGGGGCCAGGTCAGGAACTGCAATGGGGAGTGGGGCCAGAGAGGAAAGGGCAAACAGGGATGGGCTGTTTGCAGGGCAGGGAACAGGGCTGGGCAATGGGAAGAAATTTGTAGCAGTTGAGCAAAGAAGGCAAAGGTGAAGCCAAGGAAGTGGTCAGGGCAGTTTGGGGGTGGCTGCCAGGCAGCCCTGGCTCTGAGCAACAGCGTCTGCAGAGGCACAGGAAACTCCCAGCTGATGGGAACAAACTTTCTGGCTGCCTGCAGAGGCCAGGACAAAGCTGAATGGTTTCCCTGGTGTCTCGCTGGCCTTGCTGGCCCCAGGGCCTGATGGCATTTGTGCTCCCTCAGGTTCATGTCCCCACAGCAACAGCATGGGGGTGCTGCCCCTGCTGTGTGCAATGCAAACAGGGGCTGCTGAGGCAGTGCTGCCGTGTCTGTGCCTGCAAGGATGGGGCACCTGTGTGAGCTGGGGGAGAGGCCAGGGCTGCAGAGGGGGGATGTTGTTGGCAGCTGCATGAGGACGCTCTGGGACGCTGCCCTGGGCTGTGCAGCGCACTGGGGATGGATCAGCCCCTGCTCTGCTGCTCCTTCCCGTTTGCCCCAGGGCCCTTGCAGAGCCCCAGCCATGCTGTTTGCCCCCAGCCTGCCCACGGCCAGCCTGGGGCTGCTCACGTGGGTTTCTGTGCTGAGCATTGGCCTGGCCGTGTTCTTGAGAGAGCCTGGGCAAGGAGCCTGGAGCCCCCAGGGCCTGGCCTGAGGCGTCAGCGCTGCCCCAGCAGTGCCCATGGCCTGTCCCTGCTGCAGCCCCGGCACTGCCACCCCCAGGGCTGTGCCCGGCCCCGAGAGCACTCAGGCCCTGCAGCAACACCAGGGCCACCAGGGCAGCGGGGCAGGGCCACGGCAGCAGCACTGGCAACACCAAGTGCTGCTGCTGCTGCTGCTGGGCACAGCTGCTGGGCCAGCACTGATCTGCCCCAGCTCTGCACACAGACATTGCTGCTGCAGCTCCAGAGAAGGCAACAAAAGGGCATCTCTGCAGAAAACTCTGCTGGGAGATCCTTTAGTTCCCTTAAAGCCACCGAGAGCACAGCCGCACATTGATAGAGTCTGTGATCACAGGAGAGGTGGAGAGAAACACAATGAGAAATGGCACAAACATTGACGTTTATTTGTGGGCAATATGAAAAAACTAAAACAAAAGGAAAAAACTCCACAACCAAAGCAACAAGAACTATAAAGATGACTTTTATTACAAGTGATTTGCAGAAATTGGCCAGCAGTTTAATGTTTCTGAAAGCATCCAGTCCTCAGTCTCCACACTGCAGCCTTGAGCTCCTGGTTCCTCAGGCTGTAGATGAGGGGGTTCAGGGCTGGAGGCACCACCGAGCACAGAACTGACAGTGACAGATCCAGGGATGGGGAGGACATGGAGGGGGGCTTCAGGTAGGCAAATATGCCAGTGGTGACGAACAGGGTGACCACAGCCAGGTGAGGGAGGCAGGTGGAAAAGGCTTTGTGCCGTCCCTGCTCAGAGGGGATCCTCAGCACAGCCCTGAAGATCTGCACATAGGAGAAAACAATGAACACAAAACAACCTAAAAAAAGAAAAGCACTAAAAGCAAGAAGCCCAAATTCCCTCAGGTTTGTGTCTGAGCAGGAGAGCTTGAGGATCTGTGGGATTTCACAGAAGAACTGGCCCAGGGCATTGCCATGGCACAGAGGCAGGGAAAATGTATTGGCCGTTTGCAGCAATGAATAGAGAAAGGCACTGGCCCAGGCAGCTGCTGCCATGTGGGCACAAGCTCTGCTGCCCAGGAGGGTCCCGTAGTGCAGGGGTTTGCAGATGGACATGTAGCGGTCGTAGCACATGATGGTCAGCAGATAAAATTCTGCTGAGATGAAAAACATAAAGAAAAAGAGCTGTGCAGCACATCCTGCGTAGGAGATGTTGCTGGTGTCCCAGAGGGAATTGTGCATGGCTTTGGGGACAGTGGTGCAGATGGAGCCCAGGTCAGCGAGGGCCAGGTTGAGCAGGAAGAAGAACATGGGCGTGTGCAGGTGGTGGCCGCAGGCTACGGCGCTGATGATGAGGCCGTTGCCCAGGAGGGCAGCCAGGGAGATGCCCAGCAAGAGGCAGAAGTGCAGGAGCTGCAGCTGCCGCGTGTCTGCCAATGCCAGCAGCAGGAAGTGCCTGATGCAGCTGCTCTTGGACATTTGCTGGGGCTGCAAACGGGGATCTGTTCTTGGAGAAAGGACAGTGAAGAGTTGGAGCAGATATCTGTAACTGAAATCAAAGCCATTTCCCATATACCCTCCTCTGTAACACACAGACATGGTGTTTAGTATTTTCAAGATCTGGGGTTTTCTTTTTAAGCTCCCCCCTTGTCTCTTGTGATATTCTTGAATATCAGAAATGCTCAGCAATTTTGCTACATTTTTGGAAAACAGAGCAAGTTCTGTAAGGCAAAGTGATGAGTGGAGAGTGAGGGGAGATGGTCTGGCCTTCTGACCTGTTCAGAATTTCTCTGGGTTTTAACCTTGCTCAGGTGGAGGGTGATCACCTTCCCATGCTACACCTAAAATGTCACCAGGCACTGCTGGGAGCAGATGGATCCACCACAGCCCAGCTCCACATTTGTAGCCAAGGACTCACTCTGCTCATTTCACCAACCCAGCACCATTTTCAGTGTCACAACACCTCTACCTTTCCCCATCAATCTTATAACTCAGAGATGCTCTAGGACAGGTTTGCACCCTGGACTGAAGCTCCCAGCTTGGACTGAAATCTCAGGGAGACTTCCAAGTGTCCTTCTGATGGCATTGGACTGTGGGAGATGCAGCTCCTTCCCTGGCTGCACTGACAGCGTTGCCCAGAGCCGGGCACTGGGGACAGCGTCACCCTGAGCCAGCTGTGCCCCCTCCAGAGCCCCCAGGGCCGGGCAGCTGCTCCCAGCCCTGTGCTCTGCAGAGGGAACTGGGCCCGGGGCTGCAGAGCTGCCCCACGGCTCTGCTGCAGCTCTGCCTGCACAGGAGGGGCTGCACGCCTTGGAGCCCCGGCCCTGAGGGCAGAGGCTTAGCTGGGGCACAGGAGGGAGGGGGCTTGTTCAGAGGGAGGGGCTGCACTGCAGGGGCTCCTGTGGGCATCTCTAAACTCTCCCTGCCACAGCATTGCTGGGCTTTGTTTTCTCTCATTGCCTGATCTTCTCTCTGCTTCCTGCAGATTTCCCTCCTGCAGGTGTTTCCCTGAGCCTGATCTCTCCCTGCCAGCACTCACAGACCCCAAATCTCTGTGCACTCTCCTTGGCCCTACAGAACCCTGCCTGTTTGCAGGGCACTGGCTGGGGGCAGGTTCTGTTTGCAGCTTGGATTAAGGACAGCTCAGACTGGGCCTGATGGCTCCAGCAAATGTGATGCTGCTGCTGTCCATGGGCAGAGTGGCTGAAAGCACATTAGGGATCTCCTGTGAACCTATTGGTCACTAAAAGCAACAGTTCGGATGTCTGAAGCTCTTGTCAAAATTCATAATTAATAATTCAGAATTAACCTTTAATATGTATCCCCTCCTCCTTGCCATTCTCCAGTAGTAGTAAACTGAATACCTAATCTTAGGAAATTTCCTCATTTTGAACAAAACCCTTGCCCTGGAAATATTCTATGACTGATCAAAACCCCTCAGCATGTGAGAGATTCATGAGCATTTCACCTCCCCTGCACCAGAAATACTCAGACTTGTACTCACAGGCTCTGCAGGCATTGGCATGTTCCAGCTGCAGGAGATGGCTCCAGGAGCTGCAGCTGCACTGTCCTGCAGCCAGAGGTTCCTGTGCCAAGGGCTGGCAGTGATTGTGCCCCAGGCACTTCTCAGCCCCTTCCCAGCCCTGACTGATTGAAGCTCTCTGTGCCTCTGTGCTGTGCCCAGGGTGGCTGCAGGCAGTGCCCCAGCCCTGCTGGGCTGGCAGAAGAGCTGCTCATCAAGAGAAATGTGCTTTTGAAGCTCTTCTTGGTGACCAGGAGCTGCCTCTGGGCCAGGAGCCCAGCCCAGCTCAGCAGCACAGACACAGCACAAGGACTTTAATCAGCCTCTGGGGCTTTGTGCTCAGGCCCTGGACATCAGTCCCTGAGAGGGAGCTGAAGAAACCTCTGCAGAACTCCAAGGCAGAATCCAACTCCAAACTTTCTTGGACTTTTAATGGGTCCCAGAGAGGGACACGACTGAGCAAGTGTCCCCAGGCCCCAGGCAGAGCAGAGAACTGCAGGCAGTGATGACAGGTGGGGACAAAGAGAAGCCAAGTCTTGGTGGCCTGGGGCACAGCAGGGTCTGTGCCAGCAAGGGCTGGGAGGAGACACCTTGTGCTGAGGCCCTGGGGCCTCCTGGCACAGCCCCAGCCAGGCTGGGCACTGTCAGCCCCTTGTGCTGCCCTCAGCATCCCCCCCTAGCCCACATCCCAGTGGCCTCAAGGATCCGCTGCAAGGAGTCCCTGGGGAGCCTTGCTCAGCAATGGCCCTGGGGGCTCCTTCATGCTCCCTGCAGGGACTGCAGGTTTTTCAAAGGACTTTGGGTTTGGCTTTTGCCTTGGAGTCTCTGAGAGGTTTGTGCAATCCTGGCCTCCAATTATCTGCTGTAATTAGTCCCTGGAGAGGCTTTGTCAGTAACAACACTCAGTGGGGCTCATTAATACTTCAAGGTACTTCAGTTATTTGAAGGTACTTGGTGTTGCTTTTTTGATACAGACTCTGTGAGAGGTTTGTGCAATCATGGCTCCAATTATCTGCTTTAATGAGTCCCTTGAGAGCTTTGTACTGACACTCAGTGGGGCTAATTAATGCTTTGGGATACTCAAGGTTTTTAAGGTACTTTATGGATTTAAGAATACTTTTAGGTACTTTTAAGGATTTTCCTTTCCACACTGAGTCTTTGAGAGGTTTTTGTGCCATCCTGGCCTCCAATTCTCTCCTCCAAGGAGTCCATGAGGATCCTGTGTTGGGTACCTTCCCCCTTTCTCTTTTCCAACAAAGATGGAACTGAAAGAATTTTGTAAGACTTTCTTAAAGCATCCAAACAAACATGGGACAATTAACAATACAACAACAACCACTAAAAGAAATAATAGTCGTCTTTTAGCTAGACATCATCCAACCCTTTAGTCCCTTGGATTGGAAGAGTTTATTGACCCAGTCTTTGTTTTCCACTTGAAGCTTCTTGAACCCTTCCTTCAGTGCCTGAATGCTCTTGTGGATTGACTCGCTGTGGCTGGAGAGGTTCATGCAGCACATGCCCTCAGAGTCTACACAGCCATGCCCATGTGCCCAGAGTAAAAACTCTATCGCTGTTCTGCAAGGTGGCGTGTCTGATGGTCTCTGTGTCTGAGAGCAGGCCACTCAATGTGAGGGAGGCAGCATTGGTTTGCTTACTTAACAGGCACCCAGGATGGTCTGATTGTCCTAAAGCTTTAGCTGCAGCCACCCAAGGTAGTCCAAATTGGGGGTGCTACCATCTGACACCTGGATTAAAGCTTTCAAAGCCATCTCTTTGATATCATCCAATACTTCTCTGGGGATACCTGCTGCTTGATCATCTGGTAGGCTGTGTTGTCCTTCCCCAGCTAGATGGTTGATTGTCAATTCCACCCTTGCCTCATTATTAGCATAGTCTGCTATTAATTGATTTAGTAAACATTTCCATCCCCCTTCCCACAGGGTGTATTCTGTAGATGACACCAACATGGTCATGATATATTTTAAATCATAGGGGGTTAAGACATGAGCTGTAAACATGGCCCTCATTAGGCCATTAAAACAAGGTAAGTCCTTCCTATGGTCTTTAGCTGCCCTACACAGATCCTTGATTTCCCCATAAAGCAATGGCTGATACCTGGGATTCTGGCCCCTTCTTCCATACCATCCCAGGGCAATGAGGAGTTTCGAGGTTGTTTGACAGTCTCCTTTCTTAACTGGAGGCATTGCCCAGGGTGGAGGTGGAATGATTGAAAGTGGGGGCGTGACCCGCAGATGTGGGGGTGGAGTCTGGAGGTTCATTCAGGGCGGAAGAAAAGGCTGTGGTAGCAGGAAGTGGGGGAGCCAACATGGAGGGAGGATGGTCAGGCTCCCGAGCCACATTTGGGGTCCTTCCATCTTGAGTCTCCAGGGCATGATGCTCCAAGACAGTGTGGCCATTGCCATCTTGGACCATCATGGAAGGTCTGAGAAAGGCAGGTTTGAGGGGAGGTCCCAAGTTAGGAGTGACCAAGGGATTGAGTTTTCAACCCACTGCTTGCTGGTCAAGGGTGGTGTGGAAGATGGGGAGCATGCGGGGTGCAATGGGGTCCATTTTGATCAAAAGGTTGTACAGTTTAACTCTCACTGAGTCCCAAAATTCAATGATATGGATTTCATCAGCAGACGCGTCTGGAAAATTTTTAATGATCCACCTCATGATTGATTTTAATTTCTTCTTTGAAAATATTGTGTCATGATCAGTGAGAATTAAAGCATCCATATATGCAGCTTTCTACTTTGGACATCTGGCTGCCCATTTTTCTCTTTCTCAGCCTTATGGGGAAGAGCCACCGGAACACCCCAAATCAATTATGGGACATGGGTGCATATTGTAAAAACACAGTGGCAAAATGGGCAATAAATGTCTTGTGTTTCCCCAAACCCACCTGCAATCCTTTGCAGGTGAAACTGTCCTTGTCCCTGCCGATCCTGGGCAAGGTCCCTATAAGCAACAATGAATCCACTGGGCCTGGCACAATCCAAAATCCCAGGGAGTGCTGGCCTATCCATCAGCTAACCCCAGCTGACGTGACTGACACAGGGAGCCCTGAGTGTCATGGTCCCTGTTCAGGTGCCAAAGGTCACCATGAGGGTGGCTGTGACAAACCTCTCTGGTTCCCTGACTTCAGGGTGAGGGTGGCAAAAATGAAAAGGAGCAGGATCAATGGAGTTGTTTAAAAGGAACTTTAATAAAAGGGTGAAAAACAATAAACATGGATAAGTCGAGAACAGTATGAGGGGCAGGATCCAAAGACCCAAGACAAAGGGGAGCAACAACATGTACACCTGGGGGTAGAACACTCTAGAACACTAACCCTATAGGGGAAACAAGTAACCAATAGGGGAGGAGAACTTGGACAAGCTAGCATAACAACTCTGAAGGCTTTTTGGAGAACTTTCAAGCTCACTTTAATTTAAACAAATGATTCCCAGGGCTTGAAACTCGTGCCCAATTCTTTCGGGGTAAAATCTGGCTGACTCTGAGTTACAGCCAGGCTAACTCCCACACCGCTGCTTTGCTCTGGCTCCTTGGGACCATGCGGCCCAACAGAGCCACAATGATGTCCTTGGTTCCACGAAGCCCCACAGTGTCACAATGGTGCCTTGGATCCATGGTGCTCTGCAGTGTCACAATGGCCCCTTCATTTCACAAGGCTCCCAAGTGTCACATTGGTCTCCATAGGAAGGAAACCATGGAGCCCCCATGTTTCAGGAGCTGATGAACAGCAACCACCAGAGGCCAAGGCAAGCCTGACCTGTCTGTCCTGGCAGGTTTACCTGGAGCAACCCTTGGATATTTGAAATTAAGAATATGGAGTCCTAATTTCAGACATTTGGACCTGGAGAAGGATGATTATTTCCATACAAAGAAAAGCACAGAGCCCTTTCCATTGTTTGGAAAACAGGTGAGTTCTGGCACTCAGGAGTCAAAGACCAGCCAGACCTTTCTGTCCTGGCAGCTTTTGTCTGGCAGCAATCCTTGGATACACAGAAATTTGGAGGTGGAATCCTAATTTTGGCCATGGATGCCTGGAAAAGATGGACAGTTCTTTTCCATAAAAAGAAGAGCCCAGAGCCTCCAGTGTTTCAGGGGCAGATGGGAGTGGCCTTCCACATTCCAAGGTCAGCCCGACCTGTCAGGTGACCCCTGGGAGGCCAAGGCAGCCACACCTATCTCATGTTCCCTTGGTTCCACAGGGCCCTGCAGTGTCACAATGGCTCCTTGCTTCCATGATGCCCTCAGGTGTCATGATGGCCCCTTGATTACACAAGTCCTTAAGGATCTTCATGGTCTCCATGGTTCCACAAGGCCCCACAGTGTCATAATGGTCTTTGGGTTCCATGAAGCCTGGCTGTGTCCAATGGCCCCTTGGTTCCATTGGGGCCCAGTAGTGCAACAATGATTCCCTTGGTTCCACAAGTTCCCATAGCGTCACAATGGCCCCTTCCTTGCATGAGGCCCCACAGTGTCACAATGCTCTCCATGATTCCATGGGGCCTTGCAATGCCACAATGCTCTCCATGGATCCACGGTGCCCTGCAGGATCACAACGGCCCTTTGGTTCCACGAGGCCCTGAAACGCAGCAATGGCCTCTTGGTTCCACAAAGCCCTGCTGCTTCACACTGGCCCCTTGGGACCATGCGGCCCAACAGAGCCACAGTGATGTCCTTGGTTCCATGAGGCCCCACAGTGTCACAGTGGCCCCTTGGATCCATGGTACCCTGCAGGGTCACAATGTTCCCCTTGGTTCCACAAGTTCCTACAGTGTAACAGGTTCCACAAGAGCCTGCAGTGTCACCATGGCCCATTGGTTCCACAATGCCCCGCAGTGTCACAATGGTCTCCATAGGAAGGAAACAAGTGAGCCCCAGTGGGGCAGGGGCAGATGAGAGGCAGTCACCAGAGGCCAAGGCTGGCCAGACTTGACTGTATGGACAGATTTTGTCTGGGAGTAACCCTTGGATATAGAGAATTTTAGATGCAGAATCCCAATTTTGGCCATGGGTGCTTAGACAAGAAAGACAGTTCTTTCCCATGGGAATAAAAGCCCCAGTGCTTCACGGTCAGATGGGAAGTGGCCCTTGACATGCCAAATTCAGTGGGACCTGTCAGACAGCCCCCAGGAGGCCAAACCAGGCAGACCTGTCCCATGTCGGGCCAGGGCCGGGTCAGGCTTTGGTTTGTGGTGGGACAGAGCCCCGCCCCCAACCCTGGCCTGGCACAGCTGTCAATCACACAGCAGGGGCGGTACTAACCCAGCTCTGATTGGCCCAGCTGTCAATCAATCAATCACACACAAGCAGCTGGTGCTACCCTGGCTCTGATTGGACAAGCAACTGGCAGTCCCACCGCAGGGGCAGGGCCATGAAGTCCCAGGGCGTTAAAAGCCAGAGCATGAGGCCAGCGCAGGGTCTGGATCCTGCTTTCTCCTGGTGTTTCTTTTCTTGTCATGCTGGAACCTGAGCAGTTGGTACCCATCTGTGTGTCTTTCTCTGGATCTTCTGTCTTTCTGTTGTTCTCTATTTCATCTCCTTCTAATCCTACTTACCTGGAACATTTTTGGATAACTTAAAATCTTTAAAGTTTTTTAGGTTTAATGTGTGGGAATCCAGGTTACAAGGAATATTTCTCTGTCTGCTCTGAGGAATCCTGACCCCCAGAGAAACACTGCCTTGAACCTTCACCAATGGAGAGGACTTCCAAGACTTTGAGACAGATTAGAATTTACCAAAATGTGAAATAGATTAGAGGCTAGTATAGCATGTCACTTGGGTGAGAAATTTAGGTTTTGAGATTTTTAGTATGGTGTAGATAGGAAGCAAGATGGAGGAATTGGGGTGTAGTCCCTGTCTTCTTCTTCTTCTAGTCCATTTTCTGCAGTGTTGGTGGCACAGGGTGATTGGTCAAGGAAAGCAGAGTGCAGAGGTTATGTGGACAGTCAAGGGGAGAGGTATGGGCAGATAAGTGGAAATAATGTAGGTTTTAAGAGTTAATTGGATGAGACAACCTTAAAAGACCTTGAAACCGTACATTTTGGGGCCATTTTGCGGTGCTTTTCCAGTGTGCTGAGCCTGGTGTGGACAGCAATGCAAAACTTTAGATAAGATAACCATAAACAAGAAGCTGAAGACCAAAAAAGTCCCATGCATCTCCTTTTACATGGCACAGAACTGCTACAGAGGGTTTACCCCATCAAGGGTGCCCCAAGAAAGGCCCAACATAAAACAAACGTCAATAACTGGTGCCCCGACAATGTTTGAAATAAGTTGGCTTTTTTCCATAAAGTTGTTTACTGAAGGGTGTTGTCTTAATTGGCCAATCATGTGAAATGTGTTGATTAAATGGCCAATGAGGTCCACCTGTAGAAAACCAAGATATAAAAGAAGAGCATTGAAAAAACAGGTGGCTTTTAGCCTTCTGATCTGAGTTGGTGTCATCTCTGATTCAGTGCTGAGATTTGGGGATCTCTGGGGGCTATTGGGTATCCTTTCTGCACCTCGAGACCCAACAGGAGTTTCTCTAATAAACTTTGCCTGAAGCTCTCACTGTGCCCATGACAGGAATCCCTGTGAGTGTCTGGGACATCCCGGCTCTTTGGCAGCCTGGGGACTCCTGGGATGTCACCGTGGAGCCCCCGTGAGTGCCTGTGACAGATGAGTGACTTTGCAGCCCAAGGTGTCCTGGGATGTCACCATGGAATGGCTGTGACTGCCTCTGACCACAGGGCTCTTTACCATTCCCAGAAAAGCCTGGGAGGTCTCCATGGAGCCCCTGTCTGTGCCTGTGACATTCCAGCTGTGGAACAGCCTGGAGACTCTTGGAAAGATCCCATGGAACCCTTCTGAGGGCCTGTGACAAATCTGATCCTGAGCAGGCAACCATCACCAGCCCCCTGTTGCTATGGTCAGTATCCATGGCAACCATCCCCAGGCCCGTGATGCTATGGTCAGTTTCCATGGCAACCATCACCAGCCCTTGTTGCTATGGTCAATTTCCATGGCAACCATCACCAGCCCCTGTTGCTTTGCTCAGTGCCTTGGCAGCTCCATGCAGACCCCATGCCAGGGGTGGTTGCCATGGACACCAGCTCAGGCCTGCAGCCAGAGCCCGTTGCCATGGCAACCATGGGCAGCCCCATCCCAAGGCTGATGGGATCCCAGAAGCACAGAATTGGCTGAGCTGGGAGGCACCCATCAGGATCCTCCAGTCCAACTGCTGGCCCTGCACAGGACACCCCAACAATGCCAGCCTGGGCCTGGCAGCGCTGGCCAAACGCTGCTGCAGCTCAAAGAGCCCTGGAGCTGGGACCCTTCCCTGGGGAGCCTGGCCAGGGCCCCAGCAGCCGCTGGGCAAAACCTTTTCCTGACATCCAACCTGAGCCTGCCCCGACTCAGCTGCAGCCGCTCCCTCCACTCCTGTCCCTGGGCACCAGAGGGAAGAGGTTCCCACAGCCCCAGCCAAGGACCCGCTCCCAAGGCTGCTGCCATGGCCACCAGGGCTGGCACCAGCTGGGATGCTCGGTTTCCACGGGCCGGACTTCAGGAATGGCATTCCCCAATTTCCTGCTCCCACTAAAACCACGCTGCCCTCGCTGCCCTCCCGCCTCCCATGGAAAGCACAAAAGGCAAAGATCCCGGGCTGGGATAAGAACAATTTATTGGGAACAGCAACAAGATAAGGAACAGGCAGAAATAAAAGCAATATTGTCAATAGAAAGAATAAGAAAAACTATTGACAGGGAAAACTACAACATCAACAACTGTCTCTTCCTGGCCACGTTTTTCATCCTGTCTGGAAAGGACACCCTTCTCCTCAGGGAGAGAGAGTCCCTTTCCTGCCCCTGGCAATGACCTGAGGTGGGAGTGTATTAAATATTAGACCCCGAAGTTTCCTGGTGTGGTGGTGCCTGGCTTCATCTAGCTCTCGCCGCTGGACCAAAGGCTGCAGCTGTGGTGTTTTCACCCCAGAGATACCTTTGGCTGGCTGGGTGCTGCAGCTAGGCACTCAGAACAAATCCAGGCAAAGTAGGAACTCAGTTTACCTTTGGTGGAAAAGGTTCAAGCAGCAGTGAAGAGAAAAGGAGCAGGTTCTGTCATAGAGTCTTAGTCCAGAGTTTTATTGCAGCATGGTAGACCTCTAAATGTGGTAACAGCTCACAGACAGACACCTGGCCGCATGGTCTCATGTCCTTTTTAGCCCTGGGGACAGGGGGAGGGGAGGGACAGGTGAGGGCCAACCAGGTGTGAGGAGGGGAGGGCTCCCAGGATACAGACACTTGGACAAGCCAATGAGACCAACCTGAGGAGCATCTGCCAACCACACGATGCCCTGCTGGAATGTTAAGATTGATGGACAGCTCTTAGGCAGGAGGGCAAAATGGGGAGGGGGAAAGGTTTGCACACCTGAGGGGGCTGGGACGGGTCAAACCGCACTGCAACATCTCCCCCTAGTTTTGTTTAAAAAGAAGAGGACTGGGTTTGTGGTGCAGAATACTTGCCAAACCATGGTTGGTAAATCGTTTCCTCCTCTACAGGAGGTTCAGTGCTTTCCACCGAGGGTTCCATGTCATCCATTGGAGCACTAAGGGCTTCCAAATGGTAAACTTCAGGAGGGGGAGATGAGCTTGAAATCAACTTGTGAAGCATGTGTTTGACTAGTCCAAAAACAATGCTAACAACTAC
The DNA here is from genome assembly GCF_012460135.2 of Molothrus ater. Lineage (NCBI taxonomy): Eukaryota > Metazoa > Chordata > Aves > Passeriformes > Icteridae > Molothrus > Molothrus ater. The sequence continues at coordinate 544,713 of NC_071661.1, forward strand.
AACAATAATATAAACTGTACTAAAATTACAGTTTTCAGAATAGATCCCACCCAGCCCGAGAGTCCCCAGCCTTTGAACAGTCCACTCAGCCAATCATCAGTTTCTCTCTTGATGTCCGAGGGCTTTTGCCAAGGTAGTCCGTACGTGCTTTGGGCTGAGGGACTATCCAGGAGATCGCTGGTGGGAAGATCACGAGTAGGACAAGGAGCAGGCTTGGTCTCATGGCATCTTGAGGCTACACACGACCCATGGGATCTAAACTGGGACAAGGAAACTTAAGACAAACATATATTACAAACTATTCCAGAAAGGAGGCTTAAATGGAATTTCCTCCAGAGAGCGCGTGCGGTGTTTCCTTCTCCAGGCAGCATTGGCAACCTGGGGCGCTTCTGTTGATTTCTCTGAGACCTTGGGAACATAGGGCCTTACCCATTTGGAAGGAACCCACTTTAACCCAGAGCGGGTGGACACACAGGCGTATCCACGTCCCCAAGTAACCAATTTGTAAGGTCCCACCGTTTTCCAAATCTCAGGGTCCTTTAGTCCTTTACTAAAACCGGAGGCTTTTCTTTCAACATTGTATGACTGCTCCCCCCAAAGTGGCGCAGGATGGGCGGGTTCAGGCTGTCAAAGGAACAAATCAGAAAATTTATTGTGAACAGTGCCCTGGACAACCGGATGTGGGGGGGTTCTACCTTCAGAACCTGTTGCTGCTGGTCCAGGACTCTTTTAATATTGCAGTGAGTCCTTTCTACAATGGCTTGATCTGTAGGGGAGTAGGGGATGCCAGTTTTGTGCTCTACTCTCCATTGCTGCAGGAAGCTCTTGAAATCCTTGGATTTATAGGCAGGCCCATTATCAGTTTTCAACTCCTTGGGGATGCCCATGAAAGAAAAAGCCTGTAAGAGGTGCTTAATGGCATCATTAGATGACTCTCCTGTGTGGGCAGAGGCATAGACTGCTCCAGAAAAGGTATCTACACTAACATGAACATATTTCTGCCGTCCAAATGACTGTATGTGTGTGGCATCTGTTTGCCACAGTTCACAACTGTTCAACCCCCTAGGGTTTGCTCCCGTACTCACTGTAGGGAGTGCATGTTGTTGGCAATTTGGGCATGTGGCCATAATCGCTTTGGCCTGTTCTCGAGTGATGTGAAACTGACGAACTAGGCCAGGTGCATTTTGGTGGAAAAGCTGGTGGCTGATTTTTGCCTGTTCATAAACATTTGGGAGAGTGGCCATCACTGCAGGTGCAGCAAGAGCATCTGCCCTTCTGTTGCCTTCAGCGATAAACCCTGGCAAGTCGGTGTGTGACCTGACGTGCATCACATAAAATGGTTGCTCCAGGTGGGTGACTAACTTTACAAGTTTTGAGAGCAATTTGAAAAATGCAATGTTAGACACTTCTTGCAGTATTGCTTGATCTGCCCTGGACACTACTCCTGCCACATATGCAGAATCCGTTGTCAGATTGAATGGTTCTGAGAACCTTTCAAAAGCCCTAACAACAGCAGCCAATTCAGCAACCTGAGGTGAACCTTCCACCTCAGCAATGTCCATCTCCCACTGCTGGGTTTGAGGATCCTTCCAAGTCATAACGGACTTGTGGGACCTCCCGGACGCATCTGTAAAGACAGTCAGAGCCTTTTTTAAAGGTCTCCTACTCAGAGCACTTCTCAATTTCAGAATAAATTGAACATCTTGTTCGAACATTTTGTGGGCAGGCCGGTGGACAGAAATTTGTCCTGAGTAGGAATCCAGAGCAAACTGCAACACTTCATTTTCTCGAAACAATTGTTCTAATATTTGCATAGAATTTTGACCCGATTTTAACTCAATTGGAATGTGAATGCACTCAAAGTCACATCCTGCTAACTCCCTGATCCGGGTTCTTGCTTTCCGGATCAGTTCTGCTACCAGCTCCTGAGGCTTTGTCATTCTCTTGGACCTTTTGTGACTGAGGAAAACCCATTCTATGATCAAGAGAGGGTCCCTCTTGTCCTGGCCCTTTTTAGGTGTGCCCTTTACCTTAGGAGTTTGTTTTTCCTCCCACTGGAAAATGATTCCATGGAGGTGTGGTGACTTACCTAAGATGATAAATTTGAATGGCAGGTCAGGCCGGCATCGGTTGGCCTGTCTTGTGGACATTGCAATCTGAACCTTTTCTAGAGCTTTCCGTGCCTCTGGGGTAATAGACCTAGGAGCACCTGGGTCCTCTCCCCCTTTCAATAAATTGAAAAGAGGGGCAAGGTCTTCATTAGTCAGACCGAGCCATGGCCTTACCCAATTCAAAGACCCGCACAACTTGTGGACATCTGCAAGAGTCTTGATCCTTGGATTGATTTCTAGTTTTTGAGGAACAATGCTCCTATTTCCAATTTCTAGGCCCAAATATTTCCAAGGTGGCATCTTTTGAATTTTCTTTTCCTGGAGCTCGAACCCTGCAACAATCAATGCATCGATCGTTAGGTCAAGCGCATGTGTGAGTAGATCATCATTGGGGGCACACACAAGGATATCATCCATATAATGATAGATGATGGCCTTTTCTGCAGCTGCATGCACTGGGGAAAGCAGGGAAGAGACATACCACTGGCAGATCGCTGGGGAAACCTTCAGGCCCTGAGGGAGAACTGTCCAATGGTACCTTTTCATAGGGGCTTCCATGTTGATGGTGGGGACCGAGAATGCGAAACGCGGTGCATCGTCAGGGTGTAGGGGAATATGGAAAAAACAATCTTTTATATCAATAACAGCTAATTTCCAATCCTGGGGAAGCATTGCTGGGGATGGCATACCAGGTTGGGGAGAGCTCATATCTTCAATGACATTATTAATTTGTCAGAGGTTGTGGAGGAGCCGCCATCTCTTTTTGTCAGCTTTCTGAATGACAAACACTGGAGAGTTCCACGGGAATGTGGTCTCCACAATGTGACCCTTTTTCAGCTGCTCTTCCACTAGCTCCTCAAGCGCCTTCATTTTTTGTTTACTGAGCAGCCACTGTTTCACCTCAACTGGTTTGTCTGTTTTCCACTTTAGTTTTTGGGTGGGGCACTGTTGTTCAATGACTGCTGTACAAAAATCTTGTGGGGAGTCTGGGATATCAATTGTGACACCCCACTGGGCCATCAAATCTCTCCCTAACAAAGGTTCTAAATAATCTAACACAAATGGAGGGATATTTGCTAATTGTCCATTTGGTCCTTCTATTTGGATGATGCTTTTGGATTGTCTTGCCAATTGCAGGCCTCCTACACCTTGAACATGACCAGCAATGTTTTGCAAAGGCCAATGTGCAGGCCAGTCTTTTACTGGGATCACTGTGCAGTCTGCACCCGTGTCTACAAGCATCTCAATGCGTTTTGACTCTCCACCCGCACTGACATTACACCATAATTTGGGTTTGTCTCTCCCAATAACTTGTACCCGGGCGACTGTGGGCCCTTGTTTTTAGGTGCCTTCAGGCAAAAACGGCACAGGGATAGCTTGGGCAACAATTTGACCTTTGGGAAGAAACAGGGGTGGGTGGAAACAGTGCAGCCCGAGAACGAATTGCTCAGGATCTGATGCTGTCATTCCTGGAGCAATTTCAATCTCACGTGGTGTGTGTTTGGTGTCCCCAATGACGATGTACTTACAACGAATACGGTGCCAAGTACCCTTCTGATCTGGATTGACAGGGACAAAATGCCAGTCCATGTCTTTCAGGTGGAGTGATTCAGTCAGCTGCAACCTGTAAGGCTCATTTGACAGAAGACGTGGTTAACATAGGTTCACTTAAATTATAACAAAGGTTATTTTTTTTAATTTTTAACCATGGACCAGCAGATGTGGGCTTTGAAGCATCTGCTTCACTTACAGAAACAGTAACATTACTGCGCACTTGGTTTGTTTTGGCTCCCTTATTCCCTTGGCCTGCTCTTTTTGTGTCTGCATGCCTGGCAGGCCGGCGCTCCCCATTCAGTTTTTTTGTTGTTGTTGACCCCCTGGGAGTGTTTGTAATTTCCCTCCCGTGCCATTTCTAAACTCATCAAATTGCTTTTCCAGTGGGCACTGGTTACTCCAATGCCCAAGGCTGTGGCAAAGCAGGCATGGCTTTGTGGGGTCAACCATTGCTGGTCATCGCTGCTGCCCAGGGTGCTGCTGTGCTGAGGGAATGGGCGCAGGGCTGGCAACGGCGACATGCTGTGGTGGTCTTGGCAGGAGCCTTGGTCTGGTGTCTTCTGCAACAGTCATCAGAGGCACTTTCCTGTTACAAAGTAGAAGCATATCTTTTAGTGTAGGGGGGGTGCGAGAGGAAGGCTCAAAATTGCCACTCAACACTGTTCATTTGCATTTGTAAATGCCATTTCCTCTAAAACCTCTTCCCTTGCATTCTCTTTCTTTACTTGGATTTCAATGGCTCGTCAACCTTTCTACAAATTTCAGAAAAGGCTCTGAGGGCAGCTGCTTGATCTTACTGTAGAGCTCAAAAGGCCCTTCAGGTTGGAGGGAAAAGAATGCTTTTTCCGCAGCTTCCTTTACCTTCTCTAGTGTTTGTACGGGTATTACAATTGCTTGCATTGAGGGGGAAGACCACTGACCATCACCGAAGAGATGCTCAATGGTAATTGGCATGCCATTAGCATCTTTCACTGTGTTTGGATCAGCATGCAGGCCTGGGAGAGCCTCTTTTAGCAGTTGTTTCCATGATAATTCCCATAATTTGAATCCTGTAGATGTCATGAGGCATGAGAAAAGCTGTTTTAAATCATGCGGGATGACCACAGTCCTGCTCAATTCAGAATTTAAAAGGCCACGGAAATATGGACTGTGTGGGCCATACTCCTTGTGGGATTTACAGATCTCTTTAATCAATTGTCGTCCAAAAGAGCTCCAATTAGCAGTTTGGGCTGCTCTGCTTTGGGCTGCAGGCTGATACAAAACAGGGGCAAATGACAAAGTGGGACCCTGTATTGGGTCTGCAGCTTCCTGCCCTGTATCCCTTGCATTGGAAGCAACGGGAACACAGAAGCAGGTTCGGGGACATGCAGTGGGCGTGCCCCCACTGAGGGAACCGGGGGAGGGGGCGGGGACACAATGGGAAGAGGGGGAGGGGACAGGGGAAAGGCAGGGGGCGGAGACACCGTGGGAACAGGGGGCGGGGACACCTGGTGACGTCACGTCAGCAGACGCCCCCTGGGAGGAGTAGAGGGGCGGAGCTGAGGGTACAGCAGGTAAGGGAGGGGGAGGGAAGGTGTCACGAGGAACAGGAGGAGAGGGGGATGGGAAAGGAATTTTGAGATACTTAGGGGCATCTTGGGAAGAAGGTTACCAGGTCTGGGAGGGTGCCACGTGGCATCCTCCATCTTGGGTACCCCCTAGGCACTGGGGGCCATTTTGGGGATCACTGATCTCTGAAAAGATAACACGTGCTCTGGGATTTAGAGCGGGGGAAACTAGGTTTTGGGACGTTTTTCCACGAGACCTGGCCAGGGCCTTGTGGACAAGGGGACTCAGGCATTTTAACCTGCACTGGGAGTCGACTTCCCAGCGCATGAGCAGGATTTGCTCTCTTTAAAATACCAAGTTTTGGGGTAAGAGGTTTAGGGCTGGAAGGGGAGGAGGAAACAGGGAGACTAGAGGTACATGGCTTAATATTGGTCTTTTTCTCCAATTCCCTTTGTTTCAGTAAGGCCGTTCGAATTTGTAAGCTCCAGAACACAAATTTAGCTGAAGATGTATTCCCAGACTGTCCCAAGGTTATCAATTCATGCCCTACTTTATCCCAAAATTGAATATTGTGGACACCTCAGGAGAAGTTTGTGGGAAGTGTAGAAAAAGCTATCTTACAAACTGTTTAAATTTTCCTTTTGAGAACTTTACATTTGCACTAACTAAAATTCCAACAATATGATAATACACTCCTTTTTGTGCTGTGCTTAATTTTGAGCCCATTTCAGATGTAAATGGCACAGAACAAAGTCCTGCCGATCGAATGCAAAGCCAAAATCAGCTACCAGTTTCTAAAAAAACCACGGTTAAAAGGCGATACCAGACGAAAGCTTTCACAATGCAGCTGTATACACTGCTTTTAAAACTGCCGCGGCAGCAGCCGCAGGGAATCGAGACCCGCCCTGCGGCGTAGAGAGACAGAAAAAGCCTCCCCCTGGAGAATGCAGCCCCCCCGCGCCACGCGGCAAGCCGAAACCGGGGCCGCCCCGCACTGCGTTAGAGAGCACCCCCCTGCCCCGGCACCAAGAGAGAGCAAAGCCTCCCCACCCCCGCACCGAGAGAGAGCAGCCCCCCGCCCCGAGAGTGAGAGAGAGCTCCCCCCCACAGTGAGAGAGAGCAGCCCCCCCGCCCCGGCACAGAGAGAGCTCCCCCCCCGCACCAAGAGCCGAGCACGCTGCGCTGCCGAGCCAGGGGAAGGGGCAGGCAGAGCTGTCCCGCTCCTCCGACTGATGGTGCGAATACTAAAAACAGCAAAACCACGCCGCAGTTAAAGCTTTACACAGGGAATGAATCGCCTTCGCTCTGCAGGGCTGCGCAGCCTAAATGCAAGAGCAAAAAGGAACCCGTCTCACGGCAAAGACGGATTTTTGAGCTACTACCCCCCGAAGGAGCAGAAATACTCACCGAAATCAAAGCTGTTGCTGGCAAGGTCAGGCAGGCTGGTCTCTTCACTGAATAGGACCCCTTGGGCAGGAGGGGCTCCCCTATTCTCCCCTGGAAACTTCGCTCACCAGAAAGGAGCTGCACTTTCCAAAGGCACAATGCGTTCCTCGAGGCTTTTTGTGGCATGAGTCCCAAGTCTCTCCGGAGAGCTGTGCAACCACAGCTCTTTCCAGTGGAAGCAAAGCTGCTGTAACGCTTTTTGAAGGTTCTGAGATTCCTTCTGGGGCTGCAGGTCCGTGCAGCCACACCGTTGGGCGCCACTATATTAAATATTAAGCCCTGAATGTTTCGGGTGTGTCCTGCCTGGCTTCATCTGGCCTCGCTGCTGGACCAAAGGCGGCAGCTGTGGTGTTTTCACCCCAGAGATACCTTTGGCCGGCTGGGTGCTGCAGCTGGGCACTCAGAACAAATCCAGGCAAAATAGGAACTCAGTTTACCTTTGGTGGAAAAGATTCAGGCAACGGTGAAGAGAAAAGAAGTGGGTTCTGCTGTGGAGCTTAGATCCAGAGTTTTATTGTAGCATGGTAGACCTCTGAATGTGGTAACAGCTCTCAGACAGACCGCGGCCGCATGGTCTCATGTCCTTTTAAGCCCCGGGGACAGGGGGAGGGAAGCGACAGGTGAGGGCCAACCAGGTGTGAGCAGGGAAAGGGTCAGGGCATGTGGACGCTAGGACAAACCAATGAGCCCAGGCCTGGGGGGCATCTGCAAATCACACGATGCCCTGCTGGAAGGTGAAGATTAATGGACAGCTCCCATGCAGGAGGGCAAGGGGGGAGGGGAAAAGGTTGGCATACCTGAGGGGGATGGGATAGGTGAGACAGGAAACCACACTGAAACAGCTACCAGGGTAGGGAGGCTACCTGTGAAGGTCTGCCATGTAGATGCTCATGTCCCCAAGAGTTGGGCTGATTAGGAACATCAAAACAAGAAACAGGTAGATCAGGTAGCAAAAATAGAGGTGTCAAAGATAGACTTAGATTGGCAACAGAAGGAGGAGTTGTTCCTAGCTCGATGGGCCCATGATGCCTCAGGCCATCAGGGCAGAGATGCCACCTATAAGTGGGCACGAGACCGAGGGGTGGATTTAACCATGGACAGTATTTCTCAGGTTATCCATGACTGTGAGACGTGTGCTGCCATCAAGCAGGCCAAGCGAGTGAAGCCCCTGTGGTATGGTGGGCGATGGTCCAAGTACAAGTATGGGGAGGCCTGGCAGATTGACTCCATCCCACTGCCCCAGACACGCCAGGGCAAGCGCTGCATGCTGACCATGGTGGAAGCCCCCACTGGATGGTTGGAAACCTACCCTGTGCCTCATGCTACGGCCCAGAATACCATCCTGGGCCTGGAAAAGCAAATCCTGTGGAGACATGGAACCCCTGAGAGGATTGAGTCAGACAATGGGACTCATTTCAAGATCAGCCTCATCAACACCTGGGCTAGGGAACATGGCATTGAGTGGGTGTACCATATCCCCTACCATGCACCAGCTGCAGGCAAAGTGGAGAGGTACAATGGACTACTAAAAACACAGCTGAAAGCTTTGGGTGGGGGATCTTTCAAAAATTGGGAGCAGCATTTAGCAAAGGCCACCTGGTTAGTTAACACCTGAGGTTCCACCAACCCAGCAGGTCCTGCCCAGTCTGAGTCCCTGAATATAATAGATGGAGGTAAAATTCCAGTGCTACTTGTCAGAGGTTTGTTAGGGAAGACTGTGTGGATCAATTCTGCCTCGAGTACAGACAAACCCATTCGTGGGGTTGTCTTTGCTCAGGGACCAGGTTGCACATGGTGGATAATGCAAAGAGATGGAAGAACACGATGTGTACCTCAGGGAGATCTGATTGTGGGGTGAGAATGATATACAAATATCACTGTTTGTTGGATGTTACTGCCATTGCCTGTACATTAAACCATACAGACATGAGATAGAAGGAAATGTGTAAGTGCTGAAGGTCTGGGCAAGTGGGAGATGGAGAAGGAGATGTGCAAGTGTCGAAGGTCTGAGCAAGGATGGAGCTTTGAGTGAGTAAGGTGAAAGGGGTGAAATCCTGCCGCTCTGTAGTATAGGGCCGGGATTCAGTGGTCCTGTGTGGGGATGTGATGAGGGCATGATGGGTATTGCTTGTAAATTTTGGGGGAGCAGATGGAAATTTTGTGTGAATAAATGCATGATGTGTGGTAGTATGTTGATGATATGGGGATAAGGGGTGGAATGTCCTAGGGTGACGTTATGATGCTTGTATCCCCATTCATGTGTTCTGTTAATGTTGGATATTATGTTCTGTACCTTTAAGACCAGCTCTGAAGAGGGAAAGTTTTGTTTTGGTTTTCTTATCAGCCTGGCGGGACACAGAGACTGCAGCTTTTGCTGCTTTTGCTTCTTGCTTTGCTCTCTCGCTCTTGCTTGCTTCGCTTCTGCTTGCTTTTGCTCATTAGCTAGTTTAGCTAAACTGTCCAATTTCTTCCTGGACGGTTTCTCCTTTCCTTATTCTGACCATTGCAAACCTGCTCCTGACTGGGACCTGGGAACACCAAGATCCTGCACCTTGCGGCCTGCAGCAGCTGCCCCAGCGCCGGAGGGACTGAGAACAGAGTGACCACCCCCAGAGAGACTTTCTGAATTTGTCCTCTTTTTTTTTCAGAGCGGTGTCATCCGGTATTGTCCATTCTGTGTGCTGGGGTTGCTGTGCTTGTTAAATAAACAGATTCTTTCCACTCCTCTCCGAAGAATCCTTCCCAAACTGGTTGCGGGGAGGGGCTGTGTGGGTTTGCTTACTGGAGGAGCCCTAATTTGGAAATTCTCCTCCAAATTTGCCCTAAACCACAACAGGGCCCTTGGGGCAAACAGGGAGATTTGGTCTGGCAGCATGTGTAAAACAATATCCTGTCAGATCTACTTGTTCTCACACAGAACACTTGGCTGCAGGGACACATTCCCATTGCTCCTGCCCAGGTTTCAGGACTCAGAGTTGTCTTTCCCAGGAGCTGCTCCTTCAGCTGCCTCGGGAGGGCCTTTTGGCCTCCGGACCCACATTCTGGCTCCATTATTAGGGCTGCTGGATCCAAACCCTTTATCTCCACAAACGGTGGTGATTGCAGGTGGATCTCCTTTTTTCACAATCCTTCTTAAAATTGCAATATTGATAATTGTGCTACTCTGTCATGGGGTTGACTAATCCAATCCTGGGCACTATTGTTTAACACAATTCCTTTAATTTCTCCTTGATATCTGCAACAATAATTCCTCCTCTCATGACATGAACACTTTGCAAGGCCAAGCTCGAGTGAGCAGTTATCAAACCAAAGTGTCCTGGAGGAATCTGAATTCCTGTTTCAGTATTGATAGCTCTCATTTGCTTTGAATTTCTCCTAATTAATTCCAATGCATGAAGGCCCAGCCCTGCAGCCTCTGGGCTGGCCCTGCCAGGGGCCATCACAGCCAGAACAATTTCCCAGGCAGCCCAAGTCTCACTGCCCATGGTTGGATTTGCAAATTGGGGGCAGCCATGCACAGCCAGGGGGTTTCCATTTCCCCAGTGGGCCATTGTTAAGGGCATGGAGCACATCTGGGAGATGGGTTCTCCATGGGCAAAGGTTCCCATCTCCTCCTTTTTTCAACTGCTTTTTAAACAACCCCTTCACCCTTTCAACCAATCCTGCAGCTTGTGCATAGTCTGGCACATGAAAAACCCTGCAGGCTTAATCACTGAATTTTTCACAGGAACAGACAAAGCACTCTGCATCACAGTATCAGCAAACCCTGTAAAAACAGCCAATTTCCTCCCTTCCTCCTTTTTTCACTGTATACAATCTCACAAAGTTGACCACTGACATTAGGGTCCTGGCCAGTCCTGTTCTGTAGGGTATTTAGTGTTACATCCCTGAGCAGCCAAAGATACCAAATTAGCAATGTCAGCACTATTTCACATTATTATAATTTTATATGTAGATAAACATATTGATATAGGTAGACAGACCTAGACATACATATAAAAATATATATATGAAGGTCTTATTGTACTATAAATACATATATAGTAATTTATTATATTGGTATTTCACTGGCACCAATGCATCTGAGCTCAAGATTAAAACCTTCTTCTGTCACCCCATGTGGGAGCATTCCAACAATAATTGTTCCTTCTGAAGGTGCTGTTTCCAATGTACTCTTATCAAATTCATCTTTGTCTGCCCAAACCCACAAGGTCTTTTCCTTTTCCATGTGCAATTTTTGGATGCATTTGAAGCCATCCAGGGGTTCAGCCTCTTTTACCCGACTGCCCCACTGCTCCCACGGGGCTCCAACCTCAGCCCACTCCAGAGCCAGGGAACTCCAGGGAAGGGCTTCCCATCTGGGAATTTCTGATGGCACTGATTCCTCACATTGACACTGAACAAGTGACATTTTGTTGGGATCTGGCCAGACTGGGCCAGTTTTGTTTTGCCAGTGGGCAGGGTCAGCACCAAAGACACAGACACCAACTGAAGGAATCAGTGTCATTTCCTGCAGCTCAAAGCAGCAAAGAATCACAACAGGAGCAGCTCAGCAATGCACCCAACCATCCCCACCAAAGATTGCAGCAGTGATTGAGAAAGATCCAGCCCCAGTTACCCTCAGGCTTTCCCATCCCCCAGACCCACACAGCAGCTGGGGAAGCTGTCACAGCCAAGGGCTGCAGAGCCACTCCTGGGCACTGGCAATTCCTGCAGGTGCCTCCAGCCACAGCTGAGGCTCCAACCCCGCTGGGAGAGGGCCCAGCTCTGACAGTGCTGAATGGACAAACTGACAGCACTTCTAGCGTGGCAACATCTGGTTTCATCCTCTCTTGGCTCCCTCCCAAAGGCTGGCCAGGGCCCCAGGAGGAACCAAGGGAGGTGACTTTGGCCATTCAGCCCCAAACAAGGCCAGATGTCAGATTTCATGGCCTTGTCCAGCTTCTAAATACACAAAGGTCAATATATGTTTCACTAATGAGTGGCTACATCTTTCACAGTGCTAATGACCATGCATATTTCATTAGGGAGCAGATACAAAGATAACCTTTGGCTGGAAGGTTCATCCAGAGGCCACCTTGGGCTCAGGGCCTGCTGTTCAGGCCTCACTCAGGGCTGCTGTTCAGGCCTTGGCACTCCAGGGACGTGCTTTAGTGCTGGGCTTGGCACTGCTGGGTGAGTGGCTGCACTGGGTGAGCTCAGAGGGCTTTTCCAACAGAAAGGATTCTGTGATTCCATGATTCTATCCACTGGATTCAGCTGGGTCCATGTTAGCAGCATTCATTTGCTCAGAAAGTCTCCTCTTGCCCAGCTCCTGTGGCCTGAGGCTTCAGCTCCTTCAGCTCCTTCAGCTCCTGGTGCTGAGCTGCTCATGCTGAACGAGACGACTCGGAGAGAAGAGCACAGTCCATGAAATTCCTTCTGGGACACGGAGAGGGGAGGCTGTGCAAACAGGAGCATTGTTTGCTGCGGCCTCCCTCTGCCCTTCACGCCTTTCAGCACTTGGAACCAGCCCAGAGCTTTCTCCAAGAGTGCAATGGAGCAGCTGTTCAAGCTCCTGGCTCTCTCCAGTCTCTGCCCTTGCCTGCTTCTGTCCCTCGTGCTGTGCCCTCTGTTCCCCCAGGGCTGGCTGGCTGCTGCCCAGGACTGTAGCACTGGCACAGATCCAGTGCTCCAGAGCCTCCTTTCTGTGCCCTTGGAGCTGCCTGGGCACAGCAGCCTTTTCCATCTGCAAGCTCCCCATGGACAGGGAGTGCCCAGCTCCGTTCCCTGCACAGCCTCCAGGAGCCCAGGGCTGCCATCTCAAGTCCCTGCTGGCACTGGGGGCTCCCAGGTGCCTCAGGCTGCTGTGACACCGCTGCACACGGGAGGGAAGAGGCGCAGGGGCTGTGCTGAAAGTCAGCTCCATCTGCTGCTGCTGCTGCTGCTGCTGCTGCTATGGGGTCATTTGTGCAGCCCTGGCCCAGAGTCAGGGATCAGATCCTGCCAGTCTCTTCCAGCCCTGGCTGCTCAGAGTTTGGGCCTTGGAGCCTCAGGTGGGCAGAGGCAGCTGCTCGTGGTCCCTCTGTGTGCCCGTGTTCAGCAGTGCTGCTCCATCAGTCTGTGCCCAGCAACGGGGAAAAGCCTCAGCCCTGCAGGGCCAGGAGCTGCCGGGCTCTGCCTGAGCAGCTCAGCCAGCAGGAAGGGAGCTGCTCCACACAGGAATCAGGAGCAAAGGACATTCCTTTTATAGGACATGTTTTCTATTTAAAGGAAAAAAAAAAGGAAAAAGGAAAAAAATAGGTAAATTTTAAAAGATAGGAATAAAATCCAAGTGATAGAGAAAAAAACATAACCTAATGTTAGTGAAAAAAACAAAACATAAATGCAAAGTTACATTCTTTGCATTAAGAGGTAAATGATCTTTTGAAAAAGAGAACTCAGTTATTTACATTGTAAATCTGCTAATGGCATGGATCCATCTTACTGACCTCAGCAGCCTTTTAAAAGGTTTTGGGCTTTGTTTCCAACATTGCTATTTGAAATTGTGCTCGAAGCAAGAGGAAATTGCTTTGTGCCATTCCAGCTCCAAGCAGGACTGGGAATGGAAACTCTGTCAAACCCCAAATCCTTCAGAAGATGCCCTTCCTTCTCACCCTGTGAATGAGCTGCACATTCCCTTTGAAACTGTCAGGGATTTCTTAAAGACACTAAGTCCCACTGACAGCATTTTGCTCTGGTTTGGAGGTGCAGAATGGCAATTCTCCATCCATCACCTCCAGACTGCACTGCCTCAGGAGCACGGCCCACTCGCCAGCTTTGGCCCACTCGTGGAACTTCTAGAAGAGGAAGAAAGTGCAACTGCACAATTCCAGACAAAAAGGAATGATGAGTGGGACAGACAGAACATCCTGGGGAGATGCAGGCGTTCAGCTGGGACTGTGGAGAGTTTGGGTCCTTGCCAATTGGATGTGTGTCCCCAGCTGCAATCTCTGGGCCTGCAGCAGAGTCTCACTCAGCTGCCAAAGCAGAAAGCTCAGGCGCTGTGCTCGCAACGGGCTCATCTGATGCAGAGCTGTTAGAGCAATGTGAGGGCAGAGCCAGCCCAGCTGGGCCCAGGGCTGGGCCCAGCAGAGCCCTGGCAGAGCCCAGAGCAGCCTCAGCAGCCACAGAGCCCGGCTGCAAGGAGAGAAAGCAGAAACCGCCCGTCAGCTGAGGGCTCCTGTGCCCTTGTGCCAAGGCCTGCGGTGCCCAGGCCATGCTGGCTGTGCCCAGAGCTGTGCCCAGAGCTGCCCATCCCTGCTGCCTTTGGCAGCAGAGCAGGAGGGCAGGACATGTGCCCAGCCTGCAGCCAGCCACGACAAATCCAGCCCTCCGCAGCTGCCCAGAGCAGGATGCTCCTGTGCTCGCTGCCATCTCCCAAAAGCTCTGATCCCACCCTGCCAAGCACACAGGGACCCACCTCACGCCAGCCACGGCTGCAAGAAAAGCTGCTCCCAAACCATGGCCTCAGCCTTCTCCAAGGGCACGGCCCATCCACGCCACAGCTGCTCCCAAGCACTTCCCCATCCACACTGGACCACCTAGAACGCTTCCTCTGGAAAAACAAACAATACATTATTGAAAAGAGATTAGATGCAAAAAGGGAAAGAAAGAAAAACGGTAAAAACTCTTATCTCTGTCAGGACCTTGAGGAAGGCCCAACTCCTACATGGTAGGGAAAAACCCAGCCATGGCAGAGGGAAGCCCACACTTTCTCTCTTCCCCCCTGCACTGCCCCCAAAATCACGGTGATCCCAAAGCAAACAAGGGCAGCTGAGCAGCCCAAGCCCTTCCTTGCCTGCACAGCAAAGCAGCCCCTGCACAGGTTCTGGAGTCCCACCTCTGCTCCCACCATGGGGCTTTGTTTGTGTTGGGCTGGCTGCCCCAGCCCCAGCCCCAGCCCCAGCCCCAGCCCGGGGCACGGTGGGTGCTGGGGGCTGTTGCCAGGGCCAGGAGCCCACTCCCATTTCGTACCCAGCCCAGCCCATCCCCACAGCCCTGCCAAAAAGCAGCTGGGCAGCGACTGAAGGATGAGTTGCATCTGCCCCAGCAAAGGGGGAACCTTTGCTTCCCAGCCAGGCTGGGCCATGCCCAAATCTGGCAGAATTCCCCCAGCTGGGGACTCATCTGCAAATTCCCTGTGGAGCCTGGCTTTGAAGAAGGTGCCAGAATGAAAGTCCATCACCTTCAGCCTCCAGTGGCCAGGCTGAGGAAGAGCTTGTCATCCTTGATGTCATCCTGGCTGTCTCCAGCAGCAGCAGCAGCAGCAGCAGCAGCAGCAGCAGCAGCCCCACCCGGTACAGCTTCTCCAGGGGCTCCTGCTCCTTCCCTGGGGGGAGACCAGGCTCTCAGGGCTCTGCCCCGGGCCCCAGCTGCCAGGGAACCAGGACAAGCAAAACCAGCTTGGATGGCGGCCACCAGTGCTGGGCAGAGCAGCTCAGCTCCAGCACAAGGGCTGCGTGTGCCCATGCCATGGCCCTGGTGCAGTGACACAGGCAGCACAAAAAGGTCTGGGTTCCTCTGCTTCTCATTGCCAAGGCATGTGTGGAGCTGCAACTTACCAGGGCCCTGGATACTCCAGGGACCTGGAGAACCATTCCCAGCAACTGGGAAAATCCTAGGTGCTCCATCACCCATAGATCAGGACTCCAAATTTGCCCCGAAAGTGGGTCCAGCTTTTAGAGGCCAAAATGAGCAAGTCCAAGTGACTTGATGATATTTTTAGCCCAGAAAGCCCTGCTGCTGATGGCACACTTCACATTCAGCAGGGGACACAGCTAGGCCAAAGCCCAGACCTCTGCTGGGAGCCTTTCCCCTCAAACACCCTTCAAACAAACCTCCATGCAAGTCAGTTGGGAAAGTTTCTTCAAAGGAGACCTTGCTGGCACACAACTACACAGGGTTATGGGAAAGATTCTAAAGCAGCCACTCTGGAGTCAAAGAGGCAGCACTAAAAGTCCCTGTCATCTATTTGTAGCTAAATCACACTTTGGGCAAGTTGAAGGAGTTTGGAATGAGCTAGAGAGCAGACCTCTGAATTTTTTAGATGATGCTATTGCTTTTTCTTCTCTTCTACATAGACAGGAAGGGTGAGTTTGGCTCCCATCTCCACCGCATGGCTCACAGGCCCGCAAGACTTGTAGTTCCAAGAGCTTTGAAGGATTTCTTGGCCAAGAAGACACGGCCAACAAGGATATTTATGTTTTGGACCCAATCCTTCAATATTTCCTCTTAGGGACTCATGCTCTCGGGGTCTCTAGCTGGTCAGAGTGACCCCGAGAGAAGTTAGAAAGTCTCTTTTCCCAGCCCGGTGGTCAAAGAAGGAGTAAGAGCTCCTCATTTCTCGGTCTCAAGGTTCTTTATTGTATCTTATCTATAAAATTCTTTCTCCTGTCCTGCCGAGGTCTGCTCAGCAAGACAGTCTAAGGCACTCTGCCTCCGCCGGGGCGGTGTTATCTTTTTATACTAAAAACAACTACCTGTACAATATTTACAATTACTTTCCCATACCTATCATCTACGTTAGACAGTGAGCTTCTACTCTAAACCAATCGAAAAGTGCCAACATCACAGCAGAAGATGGAGGCCAAGAAGAAGAAGGAGAAAGGCTGGACACGCCCAGATTCCTCCATCTTGCCCCCTGAAGCCCCATTCTAAAAAGCCCCAAAATCTATTTTTCCACTCTGTGATAAATTCCCTTTCATTTTGTGGCTTGTCATTCTTCATACAAGGTTGGGAATTGTTTTTGCCAAGGGCTAAATCAAAGGCACAGGGGTCTTGGGCTCTGTGCCAAGGTCTCTGAGCCCTCTGACAGGGTCTCAAGTCCTGCAGGGCAGCCCGAGGAATTTCCTGGCTTCCCACATCATGCTACAGTGGAAGCTTCCTTAGCCAATCATGCCATGACGCAACAAACCTACAGCACTGCATCCTAAACTTCCTTTTTACTGTTGTAACTACTTTGATTTTTTCTAGATCTGGAACTCTAAAACTCTAAACATTCCTCCACTTCAACTTTCCTCCCCGTGTCTCTGCTAGAAACTAGAAATCCGCATTCTGGCTTCTAGCACCTGAGTTTGGAAGCCCTTTCCAAGGTCTCAGATCAAATGCTGTGTTTAATTCTGAGCTTTGCTGACAAGACCAAAGGTCTGACATTTCCCTGCATTTGGGTTTCCAACAACACTGATGCTGTTAGTTGCAGAGTGCCCGGGATGTGTCTTGCAAGTCAAATCTGGCAGGAAGAAGGCGGCTGCCAGGGGGCTTCTTGTGGCCTCTGACAGCCCCATTGCTCAGGGCTTGCCAGCGCCCCAGCCCCTCAGGCCCTGCCCCAGCCTGGCCAAGCTGCCCGGCAGCAGCGCCGCAGCCCCGCAGCAGCTCCAGAGCAGCCCCATCCAGAGGCACCTGGGAGCCCTCAGCAAGGCAGGCAGCAGCAGACAGGCAGGAGGACATGGATGGCGCTTCCTGCCTGGCACAGGGCTTGTGGCCATCTCCAGGCACCGCTCTGGCAGGGATCCCCACAGCTCCGGCCCCTGCCCAGCTGCTCTGTGGGCAGCACAAAGGCTTCAGCAGAACCACCACAGGCCAAGGGGCTTCTGGCCATTTTCCCTGCAGCACTGCATGCGTGGGCAGTATGCTAAGTAGAAGCAGGCTTTTCTCCACTTTCCCTATGCCCTACAGACCCTGGGCAGCAAAGAAAATCTCCTGAGAGTGTGTATATTATAACATGGTATATATTTACATCAGGTAAAAATAGAATGGAAGAAAAGAAAAATCTTAAAGAAAAGTAAAAATCCCCACTGGCTCAGGCTGCCCCAGCAAAGAGATCCTCCCGGATCAGCTGTCCTCAGAGCTCCAGCAGTGCAGCCAGCTGAGCCGTGACAGACGAGGCCGAGTGATCCATGCCCTGTGCAGCTGGTCGTGCAGCCTCTGGAAGATGGAATATCGCCCACTGGCTGTTGCTCGGAGGACATGCAGTGTTTCAAGTGCCAGCTCTGACACGGCACTGCTCATGTCCTCCGTCAGGCGTTCCAGGGCTGCAAGAGAGAGGAACAGAGCCATGGTCAGATGCCGGATCTGCGGGGAGCCGAGGAGAGCCCCCTGCCAGGGCCATCCCAGCCGGCTCTTGCCATGGCCAGGAGGGAGCAGGGAGCAAGGGGATCAGTCCGAAGCTGCTGGCCACCAATGGCCTACGTGGCCCTGAAATCTCAGTGTGCTCTACCCCCAGGAGCAGAGCCCTCCGCAGCCGGGGCAGGGCTTGCAGCTCTCCCCCCGGCAGCCCCCGCTGTCAGCCCGCTGGCCTCACTCACCAGTGCAGATCAGCTGCAGCTCTTGCTGCTGCCCCCTCAGGTGCCGCCCGGCCATGCCTGTGAACACAGAGGCTGTCACGGCGCCAGCAGCACAGCTCCCTGCCAGTGGCGCTGCCGGCGCTGTGGCCACACGGGCTGCTGGCCCGGCAGGGCTCAGCCCGGCCCCTGGCGCATGCTGCCGCCCCAGGGCATGGCTGCCAGAGGGCGGCAGCAGCAATGCCCAGGCCGGGCGGGGCTCCACAGCGCTGGACCTGGCTGGCGCTGCCAGCGCAGCAGGCGGGGCCGGGGCCGAGCTGCGGCAGGCCGGGCCGGGGAGGGAGCGTGGGCTCGTGGCTCACCCATGAACCTGATGGCCACCTCTCGCAGGGGCTCCTGTGGGCTCTGCAGGTAACGCAGGGCCCGGCGCAGGTGCTCGGCCGCTCGGCTCCTGTCCTCTGCCAGCTGCAGAGAGCGGCAGGAGGGAAGGGTTGGTGCGGGCTCAGCCCCTGGGCCGGGCGCTGCCTGCGCCCTGCCCCGGCCTCCCCTGCCTGCACAGCCCTGAGGCGCAGCCATCAGCCGCTGGCCAAGGGCTCTCGAGGGTAGGAGGCAGAGGGCCGGTTGCTGCCCGGGGAGCCGCGGTGCTGGCCCGCAGCCCCGCCGGGCCGGGGCTCCATGGGCACCCGGCTCGGGCCCACGGGAGCCTGGAGAAGAGCCCCCGTGGCCTCTGGCTGCAGCAGCGGGCAGGAGCAGAGCGGCCCGGCCCCTCACACTGAGCACCGCCCTCAGGGGCCTTCTCCAGCCTGAGCCTGGGCGTTCTCGGCTTCTCTTACCAAGCACTCGCCAAACCTCCATGTCTGATCCACCTGGAGCATTTGTTCGAGATTCCTCCTCTTCAGGAATCTGGCTGCAGAATGCAGCGTTTCCCGGGAGGCCTGGAGAGCAGCAGAGATGCGGTCTTGGCCCCACAGGCCAAGGCACAGGAGCATCCCAGTGCCACAGCCTGGAGGAGGCTGCAGCCCGCAAGGTGCCAGGGCAGGAGGCAGCCCAGTCCCCTGCCAGGGGGACAGCAGGTGGCCACAGGTCCTCACCTCAGCAACAATCTGATTCTCATCATGGCAGTGGAAGTAGAGTGGGACCAGGCTCTGGCGCACGTGGGACTTCAGGGCCTTTCTTCCATCTTCTCTTAATAAGTCCAGCATCTCTTGAAAGACACACATGGAGCTCAGCTGCACCCGGATATCATCCTGTAGGAGAGGAAGGGCAAAAGACCTCAGCATCAGCTGCTTCAGGCCCCCCAGGGCACAGGCCTGCATCTGCACAGGGCACCAAGTGTCCGGGCAGCAGCCGGTGGCCGTGGCTGTGGGCACAGAGCCTTACATGGTCAAAGAGTGGCAGGAGCGCCTCAGCCAGCTGCAGGGCAATGGGGGTGGCTATTGGGGCACCCCCAATATCCAGGAGCAAATATCGGAGCAGAAGAATGCTCATCCTGATCATGTGGCTATCATTTTCCTGCAGGAGCTCCACAAGACTTTGGGTCAGGCTCCCCATTTTTTCAGCCTGTGCAGAACACAAGTTTGTGAAAGGCCAGTCTGCTGCCGCAGGGCCCAGAGGCAGGAGAGCTGGGAGCAGCTGCCCCAGGGCCCCAAGCCCAGGCAAGGCCAAGCGACTGCCTTGCCCGGCCCCACGCTGCCTGCACGGCTTCAGCCACTGCCCCCTTCTCACCATCAAGGGATTCTTGCCCA
Source organism: Molothrus ater (assembly GCF_012460135.2). Classification (NCBI taxonomy): domain Eukaryota; kingdom Metazoa; phylum Chordata; class Aves; order Passeriformes; family Icteridae; genus Molothrus; species Molothrus ater. The sequence goes on from NC_071661.1 coordinate 564,417, forward strand.
GCACTACCAGGCCTCTGAGTGCCAAGTAACGCCTGGCCCTGTGCTCGCTCTGCAGATTCTGTGCCATGATCTGCAGAACACTGTCACTGCATTCCCTCAAGTCCAGGCACTCGAGGACCTGAAAGGCACAGGGCAGTGACAGGGAGCCAGCCGGCAGGAGCCCGGAACCGCACAGGGCTGGGCCCAGGCAGCAGCACAGGGCACGGGCACCGTCCTGGCAGCTGTGCCTACGAGAGGGCAGAGAGCTGGGAGGCAGCGCTGGCCTTGAGGCTCACCTCCACAAGGAATGCCAGGGCAGGGAAATCCCAGTATGGCATCTCTTGGCCGAGCATGGTGAGCAGGTAGAATGCAATCCCGGAACAAAAGTGTAGGGCTGAATGGGAAATTTCTCTAAAAAGAGGAAAACGGAAACAAGACGCTGAGCCAGTGGGGCAAATCTCTCCCAGGAGTGACTCACAGAGTTCTCATCTTGCCCCACCACCCTTCCAGCAAGGGGACCTGGGCCACTTGGGAGTTGGTTTCTCATGGGCACCCTCCTCTCCGAGCCTTTTCCAGTCTGCTTGGCTGTCCCGCAGTGACAAGGCCCATGACCATGGAAACTTTGTAGGACACCCCGGGCACAGAGCACAAATGTTAGAGGCAGTGGGGAGAAGGGGCTCTCACCTGGCCAGCAGAGCCACAGCAAAGTGGTGGGTGTCAAGAGAGAGCAGCGTGTCCCAGCCACACCTGCGTTCCATTGCCACCACCACATCCTCACAGCGGAGAAGGCAGAGCAGGGACTTCAGGGTGCGCACTGCAAACCTGTGTGCACAGCAAAGGCCAGGTCACGCTGGCAGCACTGGCTCCTTGGCAGGCCATGTGGCAGGGACAGGAGGAGTGGGATGGAGCACCTGTTGGGGCTGGTGGCAAGGCCGTGCTCTTGCTGGCATCCCTTCCAGAAGGCATCGACCTCCTCTGGCATATCCAGAGTGCTAAAGAACACTTGGGAGAGCAGATGCACAAATAGGCGGGGGAAATACACCTTCAATATACGTGGCAGACAGGGCACCTGCAGGATCTTCCACATCACCACGGTTGCCTGAAAGGGACAAAGGCCCCCGAGACAGCGCTCAGTGCCCAGGCGTCCGTGTGGCAGGGCCCGAGCGTGGCAGGGAGAGGCCTGGAGAGACCTTGGCAGGGGGAGCACGGGGCCTGCTGGGCCTGAAGCTGTCCCTGGGCCAGGTTTCAGGCCAGCGCCTGAGGCAGGCAGATGCAGTGGGGGAAGGAGGACGGAGAGCGCTGGAGAGGCGGCCTTGGGGCCAGCAAAGGCCACTTGCAGAAACTCACAGCCAGGTTAAAGACAGCCGTTTTGTCCCCATCGGAGGTGCACGTGCTGTGCTCTGGCCAGCTCCCCAGCACATCCAGGAGGATCAGCTGTGCCAGCTCGGCAGTCCTGGCTGAGCCCATGATGGTCTTCCACATGGCCATGGCAGCTCTGGGGGGTCAGAGCTCTGTCTCAGGGGGGTCTCAGACACGGCACTGTGGGGAGCTGAGCTGGCTGCCAGCTCTGCCTCTGCCCACTGGCCCTGGCCAGCAGCAGCCAGGCAGCCCAGCCCTGCGGGGACAGAGCCCTGAGGGACGGCAAGGGAGCATGGCAGCAGGCTCAGGGGCCGACGTGCCAGGGCTGGGAAAGGCAGCAGCCAGAGGGCCCTGGAAGTCTCTGTTGCTCAGACACCTGCGGCAGGCTGTACAGGCTGATGGGCTGGGGAGGCCTGAGCCCTCTGGGCAGGTGGGCCCCATACCTGTCACAGGACGGGGCCACACGCAGCAGCGTCAGGACTGCGTCATCTGGCTGTGCTTCTGTCAGATCCAGCAGGGCCTCGTCCAGCCTGGGTTCAGCACAATCATTGACCAGGAGCCACTGGTGGATGAACCTCACCATGGCAGGCACCTGGAGAAGGCACAGGGAGACTTGGAAAGCTGCCAGGGGGAGCAATGTTCCCAGCTTGCCCAGAGAAGTGCTTCCCTTCCCAGCGCACTGCCATGTGGCCTCAAAGGCTCACAGCAACCAGCATTCATGGCTTGGGAGGCCAAGCAATTCCTGGGAGGATCAAACCCTGCCCACAGGCTGCTTACTTGGTTTGGATAGTAAAAACCTTCCTCTACAAGCATACACAGGAGGGCAGCGCTGGGCTTGGTTTTGAAGATGGGCGAGTATGGTCTGAGCCCAGCGCCCATGGCGATGGTCTCTTCCTCCTGCATTCTCTTGATGAATTTGCAGATGAACTGTAGGAGAAGGGCAGGAAGCCGGGGATGTTGCATGGAGTGCTGCACACACGGTGCTGGGCTGAGCAGGGACAGCAGGCCCAGCCCAGGCGGGGGTGGCTGCAGGTACCTGGGCTGTGCTGCGGAAGAGGCCACGGCTGGATTCCTTCTCTTGTGTGTGCTCCAGGGCTGCATCTGGCAAAGAGCAAGCGCAGCCAGAGCTGAGGGGCTGCGGGAGAGGCTGGAGAACACAGGCCAGCCCTGCGCTGCCCAGGCAGGGAGGGCCCCGGGATGGCCCAGGGGATGGAGCGCGGCCACTGCAGGGTGTCTGCCCAGACCCTCTTCTGTGCATGGGCATTTCCCCAGGGGATAGGATGGCATGGCATGGCATGGCATGGCATGGCATGGCATGGCATGGCATGGCATGGCATGGGGTCAAGCTGGCTGCAGATGCCAACCCTGTGGACCAGCTCTACCACTCACCCTCCTGCGGTGGCTGGAACGGCACCACCTCCTCGGTCTCCTGTGCTGGGGCAGCTGCAGGGCCTTCTTCCTCCTCTTCCACCCAGGCCAGCTTGGGCACTCTCGGGGGTCTCTGCTCCATATCTCTGACTGGATTTGTGGCTATTTGCAGGTGAGATGCCTTGCAAAAGTTCCAAGTCACCAAGTCCTGCCTGGAAGGCACCTCCAAGACAGAAGCCTCAGGAAGGCTGCAGGACGGCAAGTCCTGCGCTCGGTCTCAAGGGCTCCTGCCACAAGGACAGGAGACTCCTGTCAAGGATTGGGGTCTGGCCTCGAAGGCTCCTGCAGAAGAGAAGCCTCAGGGAGACCACAGGTCAGCAAGTCCTGTGGTCTGGCCTCGAGGTCACCTGCAGGAATAATGCCTGGGAAAGGCTCCGGGTCGGACAGGAACGAGGGCGCTGTGCGGGGGCTCCTCACGGCACTGCTCTGTCCCGTTCTGCCCCGTTGCCTGTTCCCAGCAGCCAGGCAAGCTTCTATTTCCCACGTGTCACAAAGGGCCCTTGGACACCCGTTCTATGCCACAGTGACCGTGCTGCACCGTGTCACAAAGGGCCCCTGCACACACTGTCCCCTGCCCTGGGGCCGCCCCCAGCCCAGCCAGAGTGGCCCAGGCTGGAAGGAATGCCTGGCCCCAGGTGTCTAAGGCAGCCCCACAGGATCTTTAGGAAGGGCTCAGAGCATCAACAAACGCTGCCCTGCTCTGCGGGCTCAGGGCAGCAGAAGGAGCCCCAGGGCTGCCGACGCAGCTGTGCTGGGAAGGGCACGGGGCCTTCCAGGGAAGCTGGCACGGCCTCCTTGGGACACATCCTGGCCGGTGGCCATCCTAAATCCACGGGTGTGACACAGACAAGGAATGTGTGGGCCAGGGCATGAATGCTGCTCTGAGCCCTGGGGCCCGGGCAGCGCTGACAGCAGCAGCTGTGGCAGAGTCCCCGCCAAAGCAGAGCTGCCACCCCCCGAGCCCTGGCAGCGCTGGTGCCCGTCTCCTGCCCCAGAGACCTGTGCCCCCGGGGGGCTTCTGTGCCACAGGGAGCCAAAGCCCACGTGCATTGGGGGCTGATGGCAGCAGCACCTGGAACAACTGCTGGCAACACTTGGTCTCTGTCAGAAGCTCTTACTCCATGCTGGAATTATTTTCTCATTGAAGTCATTTCCTGCACCACAAAAACATCTTGGCCATGAAGACACAGAAGAATCTGGCATTAAGGAATCCTCACTTCAGGAAAGTTTTACTTCCCATTGCTCAGCTCAAGTAGTTCCAAAATTTGCAAACTTCCCAAATTTATTGGGATGGCCTGAGAATGTGACTGGTCTACAAGTTTGTGTCCCATGCTGAAGCAGCAACTCATTTGCCTTATCATCCATTGAATGTCACTTTAGAAATCATAACACTACAGAGAGCCAAAAAGAAGATCATTCTTTGATTTGCAAATGGATTTTGATGAAGGGATTATAATCTCCTAATTTTCTTAAGGAATAAAAACTCTCAAGGAATGAAAGACCACTCAGTGTTACAAGAGTAACCCAAACAAATGAGTAGATGGCAAAAGGGCTGATCCTCCCGCAGTACAGATATCTAAGTGGCCAATAAAGTACAGCTCTCCCCTCTTGTTCCCTGCAGGGGAAACAGGACCATGAATAGAAATAGTCACAGATATTCTTTCTGCCCTCCATAACCAAAGCTGTGCCAAAGCATAGATGCTGCCTTCAAACTGACTCAAATTCCAGCCCAGACCTCTCACCTTCCAGACAACTCCTTCCCCAACACCCCACCAACACCCACCCTCCAAATTCCAACACATAAGCCCTCAACACCTCACCAGGAGCCCCAGCTGTGCCCGTTCCTCTGCAGGGCTTTCCCACCCTCCAGTAGAGCCCCTGGTTCCCTGCACGTGCCGTGGGCTGGCACTCAGGAGGATCTGCTCCAAGGCCTTCCCCGGTGGCAGCTCAGGCTGCCAGGCCTGTGGTTCCTGGATCACCCTTCCCAGCGAGCCTTCCTGGGCACGGCTGTTCCATGGGCACCTCTGCGCTCAGCTCGGACTGCTCCACTCAGCCAGGGCTGCTGGGAAAGGATCCAGAGCAGCCTGGCCAGCTCTTTCTCCAGCTCCCTCTTCACTCTTGCGGGAGGTGGAACATCCCACAGGAAAGCAACTGGTGCCACAAGGAGTGGGCAGAATCAGGCAGCTCTGGGGAGGCGCCTCAGCACTGCTGTATCCTGAGGGAACACTGCTGGCCATGCCCTGTGTGTATCTGCAAAAGCTTCCAATCAGCTGCCTCAGCTCCCAGGGCCTCTCTTGGCCAGCATCCTGACGTGGATGCAGGGCTGCTGCCAGGCACTGCTGGGACCCAGCGGGACAGGACCGGCTGTTTCGTGTCCACGCAGCAGCCCTGACACAGCCAGGGCCATCCCGAAAGCAGACAAACGCTCACGGGTCAGCAGAGAGGAGCAAGGAGCACTGGGCTGCTCTCAGGGGATCTCAGCTGGGCTCACTCCACCACACGCCCCCATTTTAAGGCCTGCTGATGCCCAGCTGCCAGAAATGCCCACCTTGTTCTCTCCAAGATGCACAGGGAGAGCCAATGAGCAGGACACCTTGGGAGGCCTTTTCTGAGTGCAGGGACACACCAAGATCAGCCAAGGCTCTCCTCGCTGCCTGGCCCACACATCCCAGCTCTGTGCTGGCTCTGGGCCACAGCAGCTCCCACCAAGCGGGAGGCAAAGGCATTTTCCCTTTTGCCAAGAGTTGAAACACAGCAGACAGGAAAGATGTGAAAAGGGTGTGTGCAAAGGCCTTTTAATTGACAGCTCTCACAGAGAGCTTTGGGGCTCATGGCTGGACAGAGATGCTCCTGCTCACACCTCTGTCCAAAGGGAGGGAACACACCCTGCTGCAGGTGCTTGGCTTGGTCTCTGCAGGTCCAGGCGGATGCCAAACCTGCTCTTCACAGCCTTCTCCCTGCCCCACTGCCATGTGCAACGGGCCTCAAGGACGGAAAGGCGCACAGAGAGCCAAAGGGGGACACTCGCACCTGCCTCACTGGGAGCTCCCTGGGAAGCACTTTCCTTGAGAAGCAAGCCCCTTTCCTCCAAAGGTGTTTCCCCAAATGTGTGGCTTTCCTGGGGAACACCAACACACTCTTAAGAAAAGCTGGCAAGGCTGAATGACTCCAGGTCCTTTCAAGACAGGCACTCCAGCTCCAGCTCGTATTCCCCCAAGTGTGTGTCCAGGTGCAGGTTCAGAGGTGCAGCCCCAGGCCCTCAACAAACACAAGCTGCCCGCCGCCTCTTCCCCTGCCTCAGCCCCTGCCTGTTCTCACAGCACCAAAACCAGGCTGTTCCCAGCCAGAGCCCAGAGCCCTGTCCCCACAGGAGGCTCTTGCCAGCACCTTCCAGGACTCTCTGCTGTGCACGCAGCGCTTTTCATGCCCACTCCCAACAGGCTTTGGAACACAGAGCACAACCTGGCTGGCTCTGCCACCAGCACAGCCCAAACACAGGCGGAGGAAGAAGCAGCAGGGGTTGATTTGTGGCCATGCCCAAGAGAAACTGGAAGGGTGCCCTCCCTCTGCTCTCCCTTGGTTGGCTTTCTGACTGGCTCTGAGCCTGGGGCTGCCATTCCTCACTTGTGGGGACCAGAACCACAGCCGGGATCCTGGCACTGCCTGACAGCGCTCCGGGCACCGGCACGGCCGCGTGTCCGAGTCTCGGGCACCATGCTGCTGCTTCATTTGCCCTTAGGCACAGCCAGAGCTCCCTTCTAAGTCTGGATGGTCTCTGGTTCTGCCCTCTTCCTCATCCTGTGCAGGGATGGTGCACTGCTGTGCTTTCAGGAAGCTGTTCTTGAAACCTTCCAGCATTCCAAGCTCCTTTGCCCTCCATGGATGCTTGCCATAGAATCCCTCTCTCAGCTGGGTTCAGAGCATCCTCAGGTTGGCTTTCCCAAAGTCCAAGGGCTCCAGGGTGTTCAGCAAGATCTGTAACTGCACAATGTTGTGGAACTGGACCTTCAGCAGGGGACCTTTCCATCCTGATCTGCCCTCGTTCCTCTGTGTCTGTGCACAAAACACGGCGTGGGAGAGAACAGCAGCAGGGGCCTGAGTGTCCCAGGCCCCGGATTTGCATCACTCCAGCTCCACAGAGATACAGGTAAAGTGAGGAAGCCAAACTGTTTATTAATGGAAGGCGAAGCAAAGGGATGAGCTGGAAGGGAAGAAAGGGAATGGGCAGGGTCTGGGGGCTGGAGGGAGGGAGCTGTCAACAGGGAGGGAGAAGGCAGGAGCCATGGGAGCTTCCCACGGCTCAGTTGTGCCAGTCATCAGCTGTGCCTGGAACTCCAGCTGATCCCGTCTGGTCTCCTGGTGGTCTCACCTTCCAAGGGATCTGGAGGTCTTAAAGAGACACTGGTTCTTCTGAGCCAGCAGATGAAAGTTCTGCAGCTCTTCCCTCAAACATCACCTGAACAAATGTGCTTATGCAGGAGGGGCTGTTGTCTTCACTCAGGGGTCGAAGGGCTGGAAGAGAGAGGAACAGAGCCACGGTCAGAACGTGGATGTGCAAGAATCCAAGGAGACCTTCCTGCCAGAGCCATCCCACCCAGCTCTTGCCATGGCCGCAAGAGAGGAGAGGCCAAGGGGATCAGCTGCAAGGTGCTGGCCATGAATCCCCCTGCCCACATCCCTGAAGTCTGTGTGTGCTCTGCCCACGCCACCCCTGGTCCACACAAGGAGCAAAGCCCACCGCAGCCGGGGCAGGGATTGCAGCTCCCTGCCCAGACATTGCAGCTCCCCCAGCCAGCCCCTGCTGACAGCCCACTGCCCTCATCACCCTCACGGAGGGCCTGGAGCCCTTCCTTCTGCCCCATCCGGAGCACCCAGGCAATCCCTGGGAACACAGGCTAACCAAACTAAGGCTGCTGTGGCTATTATCCAGTTTGCTTTATGGCTTAATGAGGTGAGGAATTCATGGATCTTTAACTTCCTCTGGAAGGCAGGCACATGGATTCAGAGCTATCACACACTAAGTGTATGTTTTTGGGGGTTACTTTAATAATGGTACTTACTGTGAGGAAATGACACGGGGGCAAATTTTTTCCCAGCCCTTCCCCCAGCTCTTTGGGTCTGCCCCACCAGTTTTCAAAGGGTTCAGATCCACTCTAAATGCTAATGATATCATACAATGGTTGGTGTTGCTGATAGGCCTGTTATATTTAGCATTCAGAGATAAGGGAAGATTAACCTGGATAACCACACTGACACCTACCCCAGAGACCAGGGATGCTGCTGCCCCAGAGCCTGACCCTGCCCCACAGCCCACCTCAGAAATGAACCACCCAGGCTGGATGAGGGTTCTAATGAAAGAGATGGGCCAGATGCTGAAGGAGTACATTTCCACAGCTGGTGAAAAGCCATCCCCCTGCCTCAAAGAGGGAGAGTCTGATGGTGCAGCAGTGGAACCCACAGATGTTACAACTGTCCAGGTTCCAGCTGAACTGCAAAGGCAGTCACAGCCAGCAGCAGTCGCCCTGGTGGAAACAAGGAGATCTAAGATGAAATCAGAGCACCCAGATGAGGATATGAAAGGAGGGCCTTCACAACGCCCAGGAGAGGCAACAGTTGAGGTCATCACCAAGTCCCTGACGTACGAAAGTCTCTGTAATCTCCACAAAGACATTGTATGAGAGGGATGTGAGGCTTATACAACCTGGCTACTTTGGGTCTGGGACCTTATGGGTACAGGTGTCCAGCTGGATGGTGGTGAGGCAAGGAATTTGGGACACTTGACCCAGGACTCAGGTATGAATCTGATTTTTGTAAGGGATCCAAGGTCCCTTTCCCTCTGGGAGTGGCTTTTAATGAGTGTCAGAGAGAGGTTTGTCCACAGGGAGAGAATGCAGGACCAACACCATAGAATGCGCTGGAAGATTCTTGAGGAAGGGATCCAACAGCTGAGAGAAGTGGCAGTATTGGAGGTACTCTTTGGGAGGGATGGACAGCATGATCATGACCCCAACAAGGTCAGGTGCACAGGGCAAATGTTGTGGAGTCTGGCAAATCTGGGGCCAGCTCAATACACCACCTTCATTGCAACGGTTAATGCCAATAACAAACGAGAGACAGTGGGTTCTGTTGGCAACAAGCTTAGAAATTATGTGAGTGTGATCAATGGCCCAATGCAGGCTCATGTCTCTGCTGTGGTCCAAGAAGTCAGAGAGGAGATGAGGGAGATGAGGGAGGAGGTGAGGAGGAACAGTTCCCACATTGCACCAGTGTGAGTCACAGGCCCCAGAGTCAGAGCCCAATGTTCCCCAGCTAGAGAGAGAGGGTACAGCCCACGGGCTGACCTGTGGTTCTTTCTGCAGGACCATGGGGGGGACATGGGAAGGTGGGATGGAAAACCCACTTCTGTCCTGGCAGCACGGATGCATCAGCTCAAGGAGGGAAACACTAATCGAGGGAACTCAGTAAAGTGAAGGTAGCCCCAACGTTCCATGACTGAGCTGCTGAGTATGATCCGTCAGATCATACAGAAGGTACCTCGACCATGTATGCCCAGGAAAGAAATAATAACCAGGGCTAGGGGGGGTCCTGCCTCTAACCAGGAAGAGATACGGGAAAACCGGATTTTCTGGACAGTGTGGATCCGATGGCCTGGGGCATCAGAGCCACAAAAATACAATGCCTTAGTTGATACTGGTGCGCAGTGTACCCTGATACCATTGGGACATGTGGGGGCAGAACCTGTTTCCATTGCCGGGGTGACGGAGGGATCACAGCAATTGACCCTGTTGGGAGCCCAGGTGAGCCTGACTGGGAAAGAGTGGCAGAAACATCCTATTGTGACTGGCCCAGAGGCCCCGTGTATTCTGGGCATAGATTTCCTCCAGAATGGCTGTTACAAAGACCCAAAGGGACTCAGATGGGCTTTTGGCATAGCTGCTGTGGAGGCTGAGAACATCAAGCAGTTAAACACCTTGCCTGGACTATCAGAAAACCCATCTGCAGTAGCTCTCCTGAAGGTGGAAGAGCAACGAGTGCCGATTGCCACCTTGACAGTGCACCGCCGGCAATATTGAACAAATTGAGATGCTGTGATCCTCATCCACAAAATGATCCGTGAGCTGGAGAGCCAAGGGGTGGTCAGCAAAACCCACTCACCCTTCAATAGCCCCATCTGGCCTGTGCACCAGTCTGACAGAGAATGGAGATTGACTGTGGACTATCGTGGCTTGAATGAAGTGACTCCACCACTGAGCGCTGCTGTGCCGGACATGCTGGAACTCCAGTACGAGCTGGAGTCCAAGGCAGCAAAGTGGTACCCACTATAGATATTGCCAATGCATTTTTCTACATTCCTTTGGCAGCAGAATGCAGGCCTCAGTTTGCTTTCACCTGGAGGGGAGTGCAGTACACCTAGAACCGACTGCCCCAGAGGTGGAAGCACAGCCCCACCATCTGCCATGGACTGATCCAGACTGCACTGGAAAAGGGTGAGGCTCTAAAACATCTGCAATATATTGATGACATCATTGTGTGGGGGAAGACAGCAGCAGAAGTGTTCGAGAAAGGGGAAAAAATCATCCAGAATCTCATAAAAGCTGGCTTCGCTATCAAGAAGAGCAAAGTCAAGAGATCTGCCCGAGAGATCCAGTTCCTTGGAGTGAAGTGGCAAGATGGACGGTGTCAGATTCCCACCAATGTCATCAACAAGATCACAGCAATGTCTCTACCAACCAGCAAGAAGGAAACACAAGCTTTCCTAGGCCCTATAGGTTTTTGGAGGATGCACATTCCAGAGTACAGCCAGATCGTGAGCCCTCTCTACCTGGTCACCCGCAAGAAGAACACTTTCCACTGGGGCCCTGAGCAGCAACAAGCCTTTGCCCAGATCAAGCAGGAGATCGCTCATGCAGTTGCCCTTGGCCCAGTCAGGAAAGGACCAGATGTTAAGAACGTGCTCTATTCTGCAGCCAGGAAACATGGCTTGTCCTGGAGCCTTTGGCAGAAGGTGCCTGGGGAGACTCGAGGCCAACCACTGGGATTTTGGAGTCGAAGCTACAGAGGGTTTGAAGCCAACTACACTCCCACAGAGAAGGAAAACTTGGCTGCCTATGAAGGAGTCTAGGCTGCCTCAGAGGTGATTGGTACAGAAGCACAACTCCTCCTGGCACCCCGACTACCGGTGCTGGGGTGGATGTTCAAAGCAAAGGTTCCCACCACCCACCATGCCACCAGTGCCACATGGAGCAAATGGATTGCTCTTATCACACAGCGGGCGTGTATAGGTAAACTGAACCCTCTGGGATTTTGGAGGTAATTACAAATTGGCCCAAAGCTGAACATTTTGGTGTCACAGATGAAGAACAAGAACCAGTGACACGGGCTGAAGAGGCTCCTCCATATAACCAACTGCCCCCAGAGGAAACACGCTACGCTCTTTTCACTGACGGTTCCTGTCGCATCTTAGGGAAGAACCAGAAGTGGAAAGCAGCCATATGGAGCCCCACATGACAGGTCACAGAGGCCACTGAAGGAGAAGGTGGATCGAGTCAACTTGCAGAACTCAAAGCTCTTCAGCTGGCCCTGAACATCTCAGAAAGAGAGAAGTGGCCAAAGATCTACCTTTATACTGACTCATGGATAGTAGCCAATGCTCTGTGGGGATGGCTGGAGAGGTGGAAAGAGGCCAACTGGCAGCGTAGAGGAAAACCAATTTGGGCTGCTGATGAGGGGAAAGACATTGCTACCAGGGTAGAGAAGCTGCCTGTGAAAGTCCGCCATGTGGATGCTTATGTTCCCAGGAGTAGAGCCAATGAGGAGCACCAAAACAGTGAGCAGGTAGACCAGGCTGCAAAGATAGAGGTGTCAAAGATAGACTTAGATTGGCAACATAAGTTCCGAGCTCGATGGGCCCATGATGCCTCAGGTCATCAGGGTTGAGATGCCACCTATAAGTGGGCACGAGCCCCAGGGGTGGATTTACCATGGACAGAATTTCTCAGGTTATCCATGACTGTGAGATGTGTGCTGCCATCAAGCAGGCCAAGCGAGTGAAGCCCCTATGGTATGGTGGGCAGTGGTCCAAGTACAAGTATGGGGAGGCCTGGCAGATTGACTCCATCACACTGCCCCAGACACGCCAGGGCAAGCGCTGCGTGCTGACCATGGTGGAAGCCACGACAGGATGGTTGGAAACCTACCCTGTGTCTCACACCACTGCCCAGAACACATCCTGGGCCTGGAAAAGCAAATCCTGTGGAGACATGGAACCCTGGAGAGAACTGAATCACACAATGGGACCCATTTCAAGAACGGCCTTATCAACACCTGGTCCTGGTGTTGAGAACATGGCATTGAATGGATCTATTGTATCCCCTATCATGCACCAGCTGCTGGGAAAGTTGAATGGTTCAATGGATTACTTAAGACTACGCTGAAGGCACTTGGCAAGGGAACTTTTAGAAATTGGGAAATGACCTTAGCAAAAGCCATCTGGATGGTCAACACCAGAGGATCCATCAGTTGAGCTGGTCCTGCCCAGTCTGAACCCCTGCACACAGTGGATGGAGAAAAGTCCCTGTTGTACACATGAAAGGTATTTGGAAGACTTTTTAGGTTACTCCCACCTTGGGCAAAGACAAACCCATCTGTGGGATTGTTTTTGTTCAAGGACCTGGTTACACTTGGTGGGTAATGCAGAAAGATGGGGAAAAGCCATTGTGTACCACAGGGAAACCCAGTCATAAGTGAGAGCTGTGTGTAAGGTTTCATTGTGATGCAGATGGAAATAGAATAAGGCATGGATAATGTCCTAGACTGCAAGGTAATGTGTGTGTTCAATTCCCATCTGTTAGAGGTGGGCCAGTTATCATCTGTTAATTGGGCAGTTTTTCTTTATCTCTTCCACAAACCAATCCTCCCTCTGGGCAGACATCTGCTGTTAATGGGCCATTGAGTGTCACTGCATGACTGATAAAATTACATCTTCCCATTGTGAGATGGTCTCCCCAGAGGGAGGAGCCAAGCGTTCCTGCCTGGATACAATCTGAGATTTTGGGACACCAGAACAGTCTTTCCACTGGATTCCCAGAGGAGCACCTGCCCCTTCCACTGGATTCCCAGAGGAAGACCAGGCCCATCTACATCACCACTGGATCTTCAGAGGAAGACTACACCCTTCTACAGGATCCCTGCTCCAACAGAACCACATCTGTCTGCAGGAAGACTGCAGGAGGACTGCAGCCACTATTTTCATTGCACTGCTAGCAACACCCTGACCCACAGTGTGTCAGGTCATATTCTGATTCTATCAGTGTTGTTTTGTATTACTGCATTGTTTATTTTATTTTGATTTCTTTGCTAATAAAGAACTGTTATTCCTGCTCCCATATCTGTGCCTGAGAACCCCCTTAATTTCAAAACTTTAACAATTTGGAGGGAGGGGTTTTACATTTTCCATTTCAGGGGCAGCTCCTACCTTCATTAGCAGACACTTGTCTTTTCAAACCTAGACAAGGCAAAGGTTTCAAAGCCTCACTTATAAAGCAAATAAAGTTTGAAGGAACAAATAAAATAGGAATTGGGGATGTTCTATTAGATCCAGAAGCAGTGTGAAATTTCTTAGGACAGGATTTACAGGTGCAGTTTGACATTGGGGTGCTCCCAGTGAAAGGGAAAATGGTAGTTAAGCTTCTCCAATAAGGGAAGAAAATGAGGAGAAAATTCATGACATGATGTGAGCAAAACCAAAAAACTGAGGGAAATTAAACATGAAACCTGTAGTAATAAAAGTAGTTAATGAAAACCATCCAGTTTGGGTATGACAATACCCACTTTCCCTGGAGGGGAGACAAGGACTATGGCCGCTGATCCAGGACCTACTTGAGGACAGGACCTTAGAACCATAAATTTCCCCCCATAATACACCCATATTACCAGCAAAGAAGTCAGATGGGACTTACAGGCTTGTTCAAGATGTGAGAGAAGTGACCAAAAGAACTGTGAATCCATATCCGGTAATGCCAAATCCCTATACGCTCCTAAGTAACATCCCAGTGGTTTAGCCTGATCGACCTAAACGATGCTTCTTGGGCATACCCACTGGCAGAGGAAAGTGGGATATATTTGCTTTTGAATGGGAGGACCTCGATTCTGGGAGGAAGCAACAGCTTCAATGGACTGGGTTACCCCAAGGGTTTTCCGAATCCCCAAACCTCTTCGGTCAACGCCTAGGAGAAGTACTACAGCTCTTCTCCATTAAACCTGAGATGTAGCTCATCCAATATGTAAATGATTTGCTTTTCTCAGGACAGGAAGAAAAAGAAGTTTGGGAATCCACCATAGTGTTGTTAAGTTTTCTGAGGGACCAAGGACTTTGGGTATCAAAAGGGATTCTCCAATTTGTAGACAGGGAAGTAAAATACCAAGGACATGTGATTTGTCAAGGGAGCTGGTGGCTGAACCCTGAGAGAATTACAGGGATTGTTTCACTCCCACTGCCAAAAACTAAGAGGGAAGTCAGAAGGTTTTTAGGCCTGTTGGGATATTGTAGGCTATGGATTGAAGGATACACGCAGGCCATCCAGTTCTTGTATGAAAAGTTAGCAGAAGAAGAGATTAGGTGGGAAAAAGACAATGAACAAAAGTTTGAAGCTTTAAAGCAAAAATTAGTCAGTGCACTGGCACAGAGTCTTCCTGCCTTAGACAAACCCTTCTATCTGTTTGTGGATATAGAAAAAGGGGTAGCACATGGAGTGTTAGCCCAGGACTGGGGAGGATCCAGGAAACCAGTGGCCTATTTATCAAAACTGCTAGACCCTGTCAGCCGGGGGTGGCCAACCTGCATTCAGGCTGTGGCAGCGACTGCCCTACTCATAGCAGAAAGCAAAAAATTACCCTTTGGGGGAAAATTGAAGATATATATCCAAACTCAGTAAGCAGTATCCTGAGCCAAAAGGCTGAGAAATGGCTGACTGATTCCCAAGTGCTAAAGTATGAAGCCATCTTAATAGATAATGGTTTAGAGCTGATCATGAGTAACCAACTCAACCCTGCCCAGTTCTTGTATGGAGAACCAAGTCAGGAACTAACACATAATTGCCTAGAGGTTATAAACTATCAAACTAAAGGAAGAGAGGACCTAACCACTCCAAGGTGGAAAATGACTGAACATCGATGGATCTTCACGGGTAATAAAGGGGCACAGGGTATCGGGGTACGCTAAAGTGCATGAAGAGTTGATGGCCATAGAAAAGGGAAAGTTACCTTCCAATTGGTCAGCCCAAAATATGAGTTGTGTGCCCTAAAACGAGCTCTGGAAATATTAGCACAGAAAAGGGGAACAAAATATACAGACTAAAAATATGCTTTTGGAACAGTGCATATCTTTGGAAAAATTTGGGAAGAGAGGGGACTATTAAATTCAAAGAGAAAGTGACCGATTCATGAAAAATTTGTCTTAGAAGAGTTAGAAACCTTACAATTACCAGAGGAAGTAGTGGTGGTATATGTTGAAGGACATCAAAAAGGGGCACAAGGGAACAATTTAGACAATTTAGAAGCTAAAAATGCAACTGAATCAGGGACAGAAAAACTAATAATAGTATTAACTCCCATGAGAGAAATGCAAAAAGTCCCTGGATTCAGTGGGACAGAAGAGGAAGAACTCCTTAAAACAGGAGCCAAGAAAGATAATGAAGGGAAGTGGAGATTAGCAGATGGGAGGCAAATGTTGAATAAAACAGTAGGCAAGAAAATGCTAGAAGGCATACATGGGACAACACATTGGGGTAGACAAGTGCTCAGTTCTTCATTGGGGTAGACAAGTGATCAATTTCTAAGGGATTGGGGATGCACAGGAATTTTCAGAATAGCTAAGCAGGTAACTGAACAGGGTGTGATATGTCAACAAGTGAATAAGAAAATGATGAGGAAAACACCCAGGGGAGGGCGAGAACTGGCCTTAGGGCCCTTCCAAAACATCCAAGTAGAATTTACTGAGCTTCCCCAGGTACAACAGTGGAAGTTTTGCCAGTGATAGCAGATCACTTGACTCATTGGGTAGAGGTGGTACCCACTGTGAAAGCCAATGCCAGTGTTGTGAGTAAAACACTTCTAGAATCAATCATTCCCCAATATGGGATGGCAAACAGGATTGATTCAGACTGGGGAACTCACTTCACATTAAAGATATTGCAGAAAGTTGTTCAGGCCCTGGGAGTAAAATTGGAATTAGACACTCCATGGCATCCAAAGAGTTCTGGTCATGTAGAGAGAATGAATCAAACTCTTAAAAGAGCTCTAGTGAAGGTAATGATTGAAACCCAAATGTCATGGATAAAATGTCTCCCTTTGGCCTTATTAAGAATTAGAACCAAACCCCAGTCAGATCTGGGGGTCCCACCCTATGAAATGATGTTTGGGTTTCCCTTCCTGACCTCACCCCAGAAGGTTGCCACCCATGAGGAAGGGGAAGCCAATGCCAAGAAATAAGTGATGTCTATAGCACAAACTTTAAAAGGGCTAAGACATAAAGGGGCAATTCCTCAAACTACCACCCTGGATTTCAGAATCCATAATATTAATCCTGGGGATTGGGTGATGATTAAGTCATGGAGAGATCAGCCTCTAACTCCTCAGTGGGAAGGTTCCTTTCAGGCACTGCTCACCACCGAATCGGCCGTGCGAGCAGCAGAGCAGGGATGGACTCACGGCAACAGAGTCAAAGGCCCAGGAGAAGAACCCAAAGAGTGGACTGTAACATCCAGGCTGGGGGAAACAAGATTGACTCTCAAGCAGAGACTGAGAGAAAACCAGAAAAACACCAAGATGCCCAAAAAGCAGAGTCAAGCTTCCACCAACCAGCTCGAGAACTGTCTTCCTGTTTTCATGGGTGAGAATTACCAGCATCTGTTGAGGGGAAGTACACAAGGGACTGTAAAAGGCAGTGGGACAGCTTCTTTAAGAAACTAAGATGAAGGAAGGAGGGCAAGGCCGGGCTGGCCCCTTTGTTTGCTACCAAGAAGGCTCCATAGCCCTGCTGTGGGTAGCAACCCCATGGGCATGGTAAGGTAGGGACAAAAGGCCATTCCAGACCTCTGTAATTCCTCAGTTGTCTTTTAATTCAACAGGGACTGGAGGGCAGGACCGAGTTGGCCTCTGTGCTCACCCCTAAGATGCACCAACTATGGGCAGCAGCCACATAGGCACGGTAGATGGGAGTCAAAGCCACACTGGACCTCTGGGATGCCCTTTTGTCCATTCCAAATAAGTGTTTCTAAGGAAAACCTGAGATTTTTTCTCCTGTTTCCACTGTCCTTGCCCACATCAACAGATGCTCATATGACTCATTCAAGAGAGAGAAATTTTTTCACTTAATTGTTCAAGCAAAATGACTTATAGAAAATGAAAAGGGGGTTTGTTATAGATGAGTAATTCTATGGTTGACTCTCACAATTAAGGGATGAATATTAAATATATGTTAAGAGAAGTTTTGTAGATGTACAGTTATCCTTCCCCTCCCCCTTGCATTGCTATCACAGGATGGCCTCAGTAGTTGGGGCATTTGGGAGGGTTGGCTTGTTCCTATGGCAGCACCTGACCTCCAATCAAGGTGTGAGCCAGTGATCTCCACCACTGGACAGAGAAGGAGTCGATTGACAAGACTTTGGGAGGGGCTGGAGGTATAAAAGACAGAGCATCCATTTTGTAGATGAGCACACAGTGACTGAATTCTTTGCTCCTGGCACTGTATCCTTTTCTTTATTCAGTCTTCTGCTGTATTTTGATAAGGCCTTAATAAGGCATTTAAATTTTTGAAAGTGAAAATCTTTTCTCACACGGGGTTGGGAATGTGGGGCAAGTTGTCCTCACTGGGTCAGACCTCAAGGTACAACTTCACTGACCTGGCCAGACCTCCTTAGGAGAGACTCTGGATCAATATCAATCACAGAATGCTGCAATCACCTTTTGTATAATAGGAAGAACAATAAAAGACACCTTTTGAGATAGGAATACATATTACTTAGAAGCTCTTTGAAATATTTTTCTATAACAGTAAAAGGAAATCTTCCTAATGAACTGCTCCAGACCAGAGGAAATCAAGGCAGAGCCATGGTTTGTCAGGACTTGCTTGATCCTAATGAGCCCCGTGGTGCATTTGGAGCTGAGTCTGGAACCTCAGGGCCTGAAAGGAGATTGCAAAAAAACTTTCCAGGAGTCAAAGTCAAAAGAAAACCCCAAAGTGTCTCAAGGCATGAATGGGCCCCACTGAGGTCCATCTCCAACACAGGCTCCTCATGGACTCCTTGGAGGAGAGAATTGGAGGCCAGAACTGGACAAAACACTTCTCAGAGATTCAGAGTGGAAAGGAACATCCAAAGTACATTAAAAACCTTGAGTATCTCAAGGCATTAATGAGCCCCACTGAGTGTCAGTACAAAGCTCTCAAGGGACTCATTAAGCAAATGATTGGGGCCATGATTGCACAAACTTCTCACAGAGTCTGTATCAAAAATGAAACACTAAGTACCATAAATAATTGAGTACCTTGAAGCATTAATGACCCCACTGAATCTCCTTACTGACAAAGCCTCCCCAGGGACTAATTACAGCAGATAATTGGAGGCTGTGACTGCACAATCTTTCTCATAGCATCTGTATCAAAGGGAAACACCAAGTAGCTTAAAAAACTGAAGCACCTTGAAGTATTAATGAGCCCCACTGAGTGTTGTTACTGACAAAGCCTCTCCAGGGACTAATTACAGCAGATAATTGGAGGCCATGACTGCACAAACCTCTCAGAGACTCCAAGGCAAAAGCCAAACCCCAAGTCCTTTGAAAAACCTGCAGTCCCTGCAGGGAGCATGAAGGAGCCCCCAGGGCCATGGCTGAGCAAGGCTCCCCAGGGACTCCTTGCAGCAGATCCTTGAGGCCACTGGGATGTGGGCTAGGGGGGGATGCTGAGGGCAGGACAAGGGGCTGACAGTGCCCAGCCTGGCTGGGGCTGTGCCAGGAGGTCCCAGGGCCTCAGGACAAGGTGTCTCCTCCCAGCCCTTGCTGGCACAGACCCTGCTGTGCCCCAGGACACCAAGACTTGGCTTCTCTTTGTCCCCACCTGTCATCACTGCCTGCAGTTCTCTGCTCTGCCTGGGGCCTGGGGACACTTGCTCAGTCGTGTCCCTCTCTGGGACCCATTAAAAGTCCAAGAAACTTTGGAGTTGGATTCTGCCTTGGAGTTCTGGAGAGGTTTCTTCAGCTCCCTCTCAGGGACTGATGTTCAGGGCTGAGCACAAAGCCCCAGAGGCTCATTAAAGTCCTTGTGCTGTGTCTGTGCTGCTGAGCTGGGCTGGGCTCCTGGCACAGAGGCAGCTCCGGGTCACCAAGAAGAGCTTCAAAAGCACATTTCTCTTGATGAGCAGCTCTTGTGCCAGTCCAGCAGGGCTGGGGCACTGCCTGCAGCCAGCCCAGGCACAGCACAGAGGCACAGAGAGCTTCAATCACTCAGGGCTGGGAAGGGGCTGAGAAGTGCCTGGGGCACAATCACTGCCAGCCCTTGGCACAGGAACCTCTGGCTGCAGGACAGTGCAGCTGCAGCTCCTGGAGCCATCTCCTCAAGCTGGAACATGCCAATGCCTGCAGAGCCTGTGAGTACATTCTCTGCTTGTCTCTTGTGCAGAGCAGCCAGGGGTGCCCAGGGCTGTCCTGCAGAGCAGGGTCCTGCAGCCCAGGGCGCTGTGCTGGGGCAGGGACTCTGCTGCCTGCCAGGGACAGCTCTCAGCCAGCCCTGGCAGCTGCTCCCAGCACTGGGGGACAAGATCTGGGTGGCAGGAGACAGCTGGTGAGGCTTGGAAGTGTTCTCCTTGTGTGGGGAGGATGCTGCATTGTTCAGGACTGCTCCCAGCAGGGCATTGAACTGCAGAACATTTCCAAATAGATTATACAGGGAGCACAGCAAGGGAGGACCTGAATAAAAGGGAAATGCCTGCTTTATTAATCTACTGCTCTAGGTTGCATGGATGGGAAATTGCCCATAGATATTCATGTCTCAGTTCAGGTGGAAAAAAACCAAATTTCTCTCTGATCTGAATAAAGCAGGCAGTGACAGAAATCAGGACAGGCCTCCTTAGAGACAGCATCAGTGTCACTTTTCCTGCCTCCTCAGGGTTGCTCTGACGTTGCCATCAGAGCCTGCAGAGCCAGGCCAGCCCCTGGGCAGTGCCTGAGCTGGGAGGGCTCTGCAGGGCAGAGCTGAGCCCCCAGGGCTGGGCTGGGCTCTGGCAGCACTGGCAGGGCCCAGCCCTGGGCACAGGGAAGCAGCTGCTGGCAGGGACAGCTCCAGGCAGCAGAGCCCTGGGCAGACAGTGGGGGGAAAGTGCCCCCAGGCTGTGCTGGGACATTTCAAGTCCTCTCCAAACCCAACTATTCCATGATTACTTTTCTTACAGATCCCCATGCCAAGGCACAGCAAATGTCCAACAGCAGCTGCATCAGGCACTTCCTCCTGCTGGCATTGGCAGACACGCAGCAGCTGCAGCTCCTGCACTTCTGCCTCTTGCTGGGCATCTCCCTGGCTGCCCTCCTGGGCAACGGCCTCAT
Organism: Molothrus ater; assembly: GCF_012460135.2. Lineage (NCBI taxonomy): Eukaryota > Metazoa > Chordata > Aves > Passeriformes > Icteridae > Molothrus > Molothrus ater. Next base: position 584,775 of record NC_071661.1, read on the forward strand.
CATCAGTGCCGTAGCCTGCGGCCACCACCTGCACACGCCCATCTTCTTCTTCCTGCTCAACCTGGCCCTCACTGACCTGGGCTTCATCTGCACCACTGTCCCCAAAGCCATGCACAATTCCCTCTGGGACACCAGCAACATCTCCTACACAGGATGTGCTGCTCAGCTCTTTTTCTTTGTGTTCTTTCTGTCAGCAGAGTATTTCCTCCTGACCGTGATGTGCTACGACCGCTACGTGTCCATCTGCAAACCCCTGCACTACGGGACCCTCCTGGGCAGCAGAGCTTGTGCCCACATGGCAGCAGCTGCCTGGGCCAGTGCCTTTCTCAATGCTCTCATGCACACGGCCAATACATTTTCCCTGCCCCTGTGCCATGGCAATGCCCTGGGCCAGTTCTTCTGTGAAATCCCACAGATCCTCAAGCTCTCCTGCTCAAACTCGAACCTCGGGGAATTTGGGCTACTTGTCTTTTCCATCTCTTTATCATGTGGCTGTTTTGTGTTCATTGTTTTCTCCTATGTGCAGATCTTCAGGGCTGTGCTGAGGATCCCCTCTGAGCAGGGACGGCACAAAGCCTTTTCCACCTGCCTCCCTCACCTGGCCGTGCTCTCCCTGTTCCTCAGCGCTGTCATGTTTGCCTACCTGAAGCCCCCCTCCATGTCCTCCCCATCCCTGGATCTGGCCCTGTCAGTTCTGTATTCAGTGGTGCCTCCAGTCCTGAACCCCCTCATCTACAGCCTGAGGAACCAGGAGCTCAAGGCTGCAGTGTGGAGACTGAGGACTGGATGGTTTCAGAAACATTAATCTGCTGGCCAATTTCTGCAAATCATTCGTAATAAAAGTCATCTTTGATCCTTCTTTTTGATTTAATTTTGGAGGTTCTTTTCCTTTGTTTTAGTATTTTCTTATTGTCCACAAAGAAATGTCAATCTTGGTGCCATTTCTCATTTTGTTTCTCTCCACCTTCCCTGTAGTCACAGACTGTGGCAATGAGGGGTTGTGCTCTCAGTGGCTTTAGAGGAACTAAAGGATCTCCCAGCAGAGTTTTCTGCAGAGATGCCCTTTTGTTGCCTTCTCTGGAGCTGCAGCAGCAATGTCTGTGTGCAGAGCTGGGGCAGATCAGTGCTGGCCCAGCAGCTGTGCCCAGCAGCAGCAGCAGCAGCAGCACTTGGTGTTGCCAGTGCTGCTGCCGTGGCCCTGCCCCGCTGCCCTGGTGGCCCTGGTGTTGCTGCAGGGCCTAAGTGCTCTCGGGGCCGGGCACAGCCCTGGGGGTGGCAGTGCCGGGGCTGCAGCAGGGACAGGCCATGTAATATAAATCACCTTTGATAATTCTTTTGGGTTTGGTTGTGGGTTTGTTCTTTTTTTCCCCATGTTTCAGTTTTTTATATTTTCCACAAAGAAAAGCCATTGGTTTTGCCATTTCTCACTTTGTTTCTCTCCACCTTCCCTGTGGCCACAGACTGTGTCGGTGAGGGGCTGCACTCCGTGTGGCTTTAAATGAACTAAAGAATCTCCCAGCGAAGATTTTCCAGAGATGCCCTTGTGTTCCCTTCTCTGGAGCTGCAGCAGCAATGTCTGTGTGCAGAGCTGGGGGCAGATCAGTGCTGGCACAGCAGCTCTGCTCCTGCTGGCCACACCATTCCTGAGCCAGGCCAGGAGCCATTGGCCTTCTTGCCACCTGGGCACACTGCTGCCTCATGTCCAGCCTGCTGTCCATCAGTGCCTGCAGGTCCCTTTCTGCCTGGCTGCTGTCCTGGAACTCTGTCCCCAGCCTGTAGCACTAGGGCCAAATATCAGGGCCTGGCCCTTGGATTTGTTAAACCTCACCTTGTTGGATTCATCCCCTGGATCCAGCTTGTCCAAGTCACTGTGCAGAGCCCTCCAACCCTCCAGCAGATCAACACTCACACCCAGCTTGGTGACATTTGCGAAGATGTCCTTGGTTCCATGGGGCCCCTCAGTGTCACAATGGCCTCTTGGTTACACCAGGCCCTACACTGTCACACTGATCTCCTTGGTTCCATGGGGCCTCAAAATGTGACAATGGTCCCCTTGGTTCCATGGGGCCCCAGGGTGTCACAATGGCCCCATGGCCACATGAGGTCCCACACTGTCACCATGGTCTCTGTGGTTCCACAAGTCCCCTCAGTGTCACAATGGACTCCTTGTTTCCACAAGGCCACACAGTGTCATGTTCTTCCAGATCCCTTGAGGCCCCATCGTGTCACAGTGGCCCCTTGGTTACACAGGATCCTGCAGTGTCACAATGTCCCCTTTGTGCCATGAGGCCCTGCAGTGTCAGAATGGCCCCTTGGTTCCACTGGGCCCTGCAGTCTCCCAATGGTCTCCTTGGTTTTGCAGTGTCAAAATGGTGAAACCCCTTGGTTACACGAGGCCCTGCAGTGTCACAATGGCCTCTGTGGTTCCACGAGGACCCAGAGTGTCACGGGGCACTCCCTGGTTCCATTTGGCCCCACAGCACCACCATGGACCCCTGGTTCTGTGGGGCTGCACGGTGTCACCATGGTCCTCTGAGTTCCACGAGGCCCTGCAGTGTCACAATGGCCCCAGAGTGTCCCAATCATCAGAGAATGACAGAATCAAATAGGCTGGAAAAGACCTTTGGGATCATCAAGTCCGACCCATGCCCTGATACTGCCTTGTCACCCAGACCATGCCACTAAGTGCCACTGGAGAGGGACAGTGACTCTGCCACCTCCCCCCTGGCCAGCCCATTCCAGTTCCCACTCACCCTTTCTGTGAAGAACTTCCTATTGTCCAGCCTGAGCCTCCCCTGGTGCAGCTCAAGGCTGTGTCTTCTTGTCCTGCCCTCCAGCAGATCCACACTCACACCCAGCTTGGTGCCATCTGCAATTTGTGAATGCTGGACTCGATCCCCTCACCCAGATCATCAGTGAAGATATTAAACAGGACTGGGCCCAGCACAGATCCCTGGGGACAGCACCAGTGCCTGGACACCAGCTGGGTGCAGCACCATCCCCACCACTCTCTGGGCCCAGCCTCCAGCCAGCTCTTAAATCTCCCAGCGAGGAGGGAACCTGCCCAAGCCGTGGGCTGCAGCTTTTCCAGGGAATGCTGTCAGAGACAGAGTCAAAGGCTCTGCTGGAGTCCAGGCACACAACATCCACAGCCTTTCCCCATCCACAGGTGGGTCACCTGGGCATAAAAGGAGCCCAGGTTGGCCAGGCAGGACCTGCCACCCCTAAATCCACACTGGCTGGCTCTGATCCCTGGGCCATCCTGTGGGTGCCCTGTGATGGCACTCAAGGTGATCTGTTCCATAACCTTGCCGGGCACCCAGGTCAGGCTGACAGGCCTGGAGTTCCCCAGCTCCTCCTTCCAGCCCTTCCTGGGGATGGGCTCACACTGGCACCTCCAGTGCTCTGGGCCCTCCCTGCTGAGCCAGGACTGATGGTAAATGATGGAGAGCAGCTTGGGGAGCTCATCCACAGCTCCCTCATCCCCCTAGGATGGATCCCATCTGCTCCCATACACCTGTGAGCATCTGAGTGGCTCAGCAGGTCCCCAGCTGCTTCCTCCTGGATTCCAGGGGGCTGTTCTGCTCCCTGTGCCCATCTACCAGCTCAAGAGAACACTTCCTGAGGACAGCCTGTCCTAATATTGAAAATTGACAAGATATTAAGTAGCTTAGTCTTTTACTTATCTTCAGTTTCTCTATTCTGAACTGCAATCAATAAAAAATAATAGAGGTTCTCCTTCTCCCTCCTTTTGCTGTTTTCCTTAAAAGAATCAGTACCTGATTTGGTACTCCCCAAATCTGCATCCTGAACAGGCCCAAGTCTGCCCTTCCTAAGTCCTGTGTACAAGTTTTGTTACTGCCTCTCTTTCTTACCCAGAATATTGAAAACTTGAAAACCCCAATGTTCGAGTGGGACTGGCTGAGCTGGCAGGACACTGAGGCTGCTGAACTTCCAGTTCCCCTTCTCACACAATGGGCCTTGTGTGGTTTCCATAGGCCTGGGGATGTGGAGAACAAGCTCCAGGTGTGAGCTCACCTGGTGTAGACAATTGATCATCTGGTAACATGAGGTCACAGAGTGGGCTATGACATCACAGAGTGGGTCATGTGAGGTCATTGATCAGCTATGACATCATAGACTGCCTCTGTGACATCAATAGGCAGAGGTCTAACATCCCAGAGCAGACTAGGACATCACAGAGCAGACTGACATCACTGAGTTGGCTGTGACATCAGAGACCAGCTGTGTGACATTAGAGAAGGGGCTGTGAGCTCACAGAGCAGGCTGTGACATCCCAGAGGGGCTGTGTGACATCCCAGCAGGGCTGTGTCAGGTCACTGGGTTGGTCACTCGGCCCCAGCTCCCCCTCACAGTTTCTCCCAACAAGTCCAATGCTGTCCATGCCCAGCGGGGTCCCTGTCCCCCGGGATCCCCCCGGCCCACCTGGAGCCACAGCCTCCACCAAAGGATGTTCCACAGGATCCACCCCAGAGCCTGACAGGGGACAAGGGGCCAGGGCTGTGTGACCAGGACATCAAGGACGGGGATTATCCAGGTCACTGTGGCCTGGCTTGGGTTGCCCAGGGCAGGAAAGATGTCTGGCAGCTGGAGCAGGCTCTGGGAAGGGCCTCCAAGGTGGGGCTGGAGCCCTTGGGCTGTGAGCAGAGGCTGAGGGAGCTGGGCTTGTCCAGCCCAGAGCAGGGAAGGCTGAGGGGCTCCTCATCCCAGCCTGGCAGTACCAGCGAGGAGGGGATGGAGAACACAGAGCCAGGCTCTTCACCGGGGGCCTGGTGGGAGACAAAAGCCAATGGGTGGGAGGGGAAAGAGGGGAGATCAGCCAGGACAGGAGGAGATGAAATGAGTCAGGCTGCTTTCAGCATTTCCTCAGCACCAAGAGCAGCCTGACCTCCCTTCTCCATCCACCACTGACAGCTTTGCAAATCAGGAATTGTTGGAGCTGTTTTGCCCCCACTCCAGGATGAGCATTCTGATACAAGAACTTAATTGTGTTTATATCTGTAACAGGAGCACATTTTGTCTAAAATTACTTTTAGGATGGAAATCACTTGTGGATGGTGGACTCATCAGGCATTGCTGGGACATTGCACATAGCTCAGGGAAGAGCATGAGTGTTACTGAATTGTGTCCTGTTCAACTGTGCTCTGTTGGCCATGAAGAGAAACTTTGTGTTCCTCTGAGTCTCAGCAGTTCCTGATCCCCAAAGGACACAAACCTGATGAGTTGTGGTTCCCACTCCAGTGGTGGCACTTGCACCTCCCTCCATAGCCAGAGCAGAGCTCCCTTGTCCCAGAGAGTCCCTGGCAATGCAGGGATGAAGGAAACAGGACAGGCTGGGGGATCTGGGGCAGAGCCAGGGAGAAAAAAGACTTTTGCATTTGATGGAGCTGTGCCTTCCCTTGGCTTTGTTGGCTGACAAGAAATGAACATCCCTCTGTGTCTCGGGCAGCTCCTTCTCCAAGGAAAGCAGGTGGGAGTTGGAGCCAAGGAGCTGAAAGCTGCAGGTGCAGCCTGGGCTGGAGGGAGCTCAGATTTGCACAAGGCTGCTCTGAGTGCCAGGGCTTGGATGGGGGAAATGGTGGGGTGGGGGTAGGGACAGAGTCTGATTGATTGTCAGCCATGAAGGGTCTTGATTTTCATATCTATTCCAACTGCATGAGGAGGTACTTGGATTCAGTGTCAATTGGAGATTGCACACATCATTTAATTAACAGGGGAAAAAAACTAAACAGGACCTGAAAAATCTTTTCTCACTGTCTTTTTAAATATATTGCATTCACTTTGGATAGACTACTGAGATCTAATTAACCACAAATGATTTGAAAATTAAATTCAAATGATTCCCAGAGACTTGGCTTGTTAAGATGTTCTGAATGTTAATGAGCCCTGGGACACTGAATTCCTGCACTGAAGAGCTGAAGGCTGAACAAGCCTCTGGAGCAGGGAAATTCAGCAGCAGCCTCCAAGTTGCTGAGGATGTCAGCAGCCCCCACTGAGGCCATCCCTGCCCAGAGACCGTGGGGGAATGGGCAGACAAGGAGAGCGTCCCTGGGGCTGGGGCAGCACAACTCAGAGGCACCAGCGGCTCCAGCTGGGCAATGGAGTGTGGAATGTGGCTGGGAAAGCCCTGCCTGGGCTGGGCCAAGCAGGACACACAAGCCCTGACCCCCATCCACTAAAAAACTCACTCAATGAGACATTTAAAAGGAATTACAATTGTTTCTGTACCCTGAGTTGGACTCACTGGAGAAATACTGACAAGAAATCCTCAGGAGCTCAAAACAACCAAACAGCCTTTATTGGCAACTTTAGAAAATCAAAGAAATTTTCACAAAAGGTTTAATAGGACATTCAATCAACAAAAAACACTTCTCAAAACACTAATTTGGCCCATTCAACTTCACAAACTCTAAGCCTGTTCAATTTCATGTTAATCAAAATTTGCAAGAGGACAAAAATAGAAGAAGTATTTTTCTTTCTCTTTCTCAGAGAGAGAGAAAGAAAAATAAGATACAGAGAAGCACACACACAGCTACCAACTCCTGGATTCCAGCACTGTTCAGATGGAAATTCCAAGAGGATTTCAGGGTCAAGATGTGTGCTTCCTTGTGGTCAGCCTTCAATACCCCTTGGTCTCCCTGGGCCCTTCCCCCAGGTGGGGCTTGGGCTCATTTGGTCCCTCAGGAGCTGGGCTGGGGCTGCAGAGGTGGCTGTGGAGCATTGCCTGTGCTGTGCCAGGGACTGGCAGCCACTGCTGGGCTGAGATAGAGGCTCTGGGGGGATTGGGGTTCCAGGGCAGGGCAGGGCTGGGCTTCCAGGGCAGGGCAGGGCTGGACCTGCCCCTTCCTCCCCCACACACAAAATGTTTTGAGCCAACAATCTCCTTCAGTCTGTCACAACAGAGAATGTTGGAGATGAAATCCCAATTCTGGCCATGGGCACCTGGACAAGAAGGCCAGCTCTTTTCCATAGGAAGGAAAGCACAGAGCCCCAGTGTTTGGAATGTAGGTGAAAGCCTCAGTAGTCCAAGGCCAGCCAGACTTGTCAGGAATGGCAGATTTTGTCTGGGAGCAGTCTTTGGATTTAAGGAATTTTGGAGGTGGAACCACAATCTCAACCATTGGCACATGCAGAAGCAGGACAGTTCTTTTCCATAGGAAGGAGAGCATGGAGCCTTCCCCAGGGTTTTAGGGACGGGTGGGACATGACCCTTGTGAAACCATTTCCAGCCAGACTTTTCCTGACAATATTCCTATTGGAACTATACTTGGATATAAGGAAATTTGGAGGAGAAATCCTAATTCTGGCCATAGGTGCCTGGCGGAGAAGGACAGTTCTTTTCCATTGGGAAGGAAAGCACAGAGCCCCAGTGCTTCAGCAGCAGATGAGAAGAGACCTTCAACATGCCAAGGTCAGCTGGACCAGTCAGGTGGTCCCTGGGAGGCCAAGCCAGCCAGACCTGTTCCATGTTCTTTTGGTTTTATGCGCCCATAGTGTCACAATGGCTCCTTGGACCCATGGGGCCCCGCAGTGTCATAATGGTGACTTGATTCCATGGGGTCCAGCAGTGTCACCATAGACCCTTCTTTTCATTGAGTTCCACAGTGTCACAATGGCCCCAAGGTTTCATAAGGCCCAAAGTGTCACAATGGTCCCAACGATTCCATGAGACCTTGCAGTGTCACAATGGTCTCCGTGGTTCCACAGGCCCCACAATGTCACGGGACTCCTCTGTTCCATGAGCCCTGCAATATCACAATGGACCTTTGGACCCTGGGGGTTTGCAGTGTCACAATGGTCTCCTTTGGCTCCACAGTGTCACAATGAACCACTGATGACAGGAGGCCCCTCTGTGTCACCCTGGAGCTTTGGTTCCATGCAGCCCTGCAGTGTCACAAAGGCCTCTTGGTTTCACCAGGCCCCACAGTATCACAATGGTCCTCTTGGTTCTGTGGGACCCCCAGGGTCACCATGGTCTCACTGGTTCCATGAAGCCTCACAGTGTCACAATGCTTTGCTTATTCCAGGGACCTCATAGTGTCACAATGGTCTCCATGATCCCATGGGTCCCCTCAGTGTCACAATGATCTCCATGATGCCATGGTGCCCCATAGTACAAAAAGGCCTCTTGATTCCATGAGGCTGTGAAGTGTCTTAATGGTCTCCATGGATCCATGAGGCCTTGCAATGTCACAATAAACCTTCAGCTCCATGGGGTCTCGCAGTGTCACAAGGTCCCCTTGTTTCCATGACACCCCAAAGTGTCACAATGGTCTCCACAGTTCTATGAGGCCCTACGGTGTCACAATGGACCCTTGGTTTGATGGGGGCTCTCAGTGTCACAATAATCCCTGCATTCCATGGAGCCACACAGTGTCATTACTGTCCCCTTGGTTCCATCAGGCCCAAAGGTGATGGAACCAACAGACCATCACAATGGTCCCTTGGTCTCACAGAGCCCCACAGTGTCACAATGGTCCCTTGGTTCCATGGGCCCTGTGCTGCTGCATTCCCCCCTCCCCTTCTCAGGCCGCCCTGCCAGCTGAGAAATGCTCCTTGGGCCTCGGCCTTGGCCAACAGCCCCTGGGCTCAGCTCCTCTGCAGCTCCTCACAAACACTGTCTGCTCCAGGCACTGCTGCTGCCCAACCAGCTCCTGCTTTCTGGAGGAGCAGCCCTGGGAACTGGTTTTGTTCCCTCAGTGGCACAACATCCCTGTTCTCACACTGCCAAAGAAAGCTGTTGGTGCCAAGTGCGGCCAGGATGAACCATTGCTGGCACTGAAGCCCCTCTCTTGGGGCCCTGCAAACAGCGCTCCAAAAGGAGCCCTTGGAGCTCTCCTGGGCCAGCGACTCCCTCTGAGTGGGGCCTCTCCCAGCCGGGAACTCTCCCATTTGCTGCACTTGGGGATCCCCAACAACAACAGAGCCTGGGCCGATCCCCCCACTCCTCCAGGCTCAACCCTTCACCCGCTGGGGAGATGCCAAAGGATCCACAGGGAGCATTTCCTGCCCTCAGGGGAATTTCTCAGAGGTGCCTTGCACTGACTCTTTGTGTCTGTGTGCACACAGGAGTGCCTGTGCTGGGGAAATGTGGCAGAAATGCTGCTCTCTGAGGGGTTTGAGTGCCTTGGATAGCTGAGTCAGTCAGATATCCAGATATTAGTAAGTAAGGTAAAGTCATGAGGTCTAAGCTAAGTTAAATGCTTCTAAGAGTTGTTCTTTTGCTAAGTTGTAAAGTTTAATTTAAGTTATTAGCTAAGTTTTGTTAAGTGTTATTCCTCGGTTAAATTGCTAAGTCATAGGTTATAATTTTGCTTAAATACTGTTAAGTGCTGTTCTTTTGCTAAATTTTCAAGTTTAAGGTATCAGTTAAGGTTTAGGTGCAAGTTAAAGGTGTCCTATTAAGTCTGAGCTCCGTTGATCTTTTAGGCTGTTTTCCTTTTATCCTTGCCTTCACTGTCCTTCTGTGTCACACACACAGAGGGACAGTTCTCAGTTAATTTCTGGTTTGACTGCCTATATTTAGTTAGGTTTAGTTGTTGCTTTGTTTCCTTGGTGTGCCTGAAGTGTCCAGTCAGGAGCAGAGTGACTCTTGCCAAGGAACTTTGTGCTGCTGTCCCTTAATATTCAATCTGGTTTTTGCTGCTCCCTTGCTGGGGATTTTTTCAGTGCTCTCAAGGCCTCGTTGGTAGCAGGGTGAAGGAGCCCTGGCCCAGGCTCTGGCCCTGGGGGACACGGGGACGCTGCCGGGGTCCCTGTCCCCCTGTGCCACCCCCAGGGCCCCGGCCCCCCGTCCCCGTGTCAGGCTCTGGGGTCGATCTCGTGGAACATCCTCTGGGGGAGGCTGCGGCGCCGGGGGCAGGGGGACCCCGGGGGACAGGGGACCCCGCTGTGCATAGCAGGGTTGGACTGCTCTGGGGGAAACTGTGAGGGGGGCCGGGGCAGAGTGACCCCCAGTGACCTCACACAGCCCCTGGGATGTCACACAGCCAACTCTGGGACGTCACCCTGCAATGTCATGCAGCTGCACATCACAGAAGATGCTGTAAGTAACAAAGTCACCATGTGATGTAACAGTTGTTATGTGACATCACAGGCTGCTTATGATGTTTCACAGCCACCCAGTGATGTCACAACTCACTCTCTGATGTCACAAGCCACCCTCTATTATGGCAAGATCTGCTCTATGGCCTCACACTATGTTGTCACAGACAGCTGTGTGATGTCACAACCCCCTCAGTGATGTCATGAAACCCTCTCTGTGATGTCATACTGACACTCTGTAATGTCACAGCAAACACTTTGACCTCACAGCCAGCTCTGTGATGTCATACAACCATGCCATGATGTCACAGCCTGCTCTGTGATGTCACACAGTCCCCTCTATGATGCTGTAGCTGCTCAGTGACTTCACACAAAGAACTCTGTGATGTCACAGCCCAATCTGTGACCTCACACAGCCCACTCTGTGCTGTCACACAGCCCTTGCTGACATCACAGCTGCTCTGTGCCTCCATGACACAGGCACAGAGGAGCTGCTGTGACACAGCCCCCTCTGGGACATGCCACAGCCCCTGCCAGTGCTGAGCCCCTGGGAGCTCTGTCTGTGCCCTGCTGGTGTCCCTGAGGGGCCCTGGCAGTGCCCCAGCCCTGCTGGGCTGTGCACAGGAGCTGCTCCTGGCCAGAGCTGTCTCTCTGCAGCTCTGCTGCCCTTGCCAGGAGCTGCCTCTGGGCCAGGAGCCCGGCCCAGCTCAGCAGCACAGACACAGCACAAGGACTGTAATGACCCTCTGAGGCTTTGATGCTCTTTGCATCAGACACAGTCCCTCAGAGTGCGCTCAAAAAACTTCTCAAGACTCAAAAAGAGGGTGAAACACTGAAGTTTCTCATACTTTAAATAGATCCTTCTGAGGGACAGGACTGAGAAAGTGTCCCCAGGTTCCAGGTAGAGCAGAACACTGGTGGCAGTGATGACAGGTGGGGACAAGCAAGGCAAAGGTGTCTCTGGTGCTGAGCAAACCTGCGCCTCTGTCCCTGCAGGCTGTGGGCATCCCCCGGCTGCCCCACCTGGCTGGCCCCTTCCTTTGCTGACAGCTCTGCCTCCTGCCTGCCTCTGCCTGCCCACACAAAGCCTTGGGCTGCTCCAGGCTCCTGCTGGGGGACGTGCTGCACCACAGCCCTGCCCTGGCAGGGAAATTCCTTTCTCCTGGTGTCCACTCTGGGCCTCCCCAGCTGCCCTTGGTGCTATTATGTCTTCTTCAGGCTCATTCCCACTAGGAAGAAAAGCTCCAGCCTCTCTGAAATCACCCTTCCATCCCTCCCAGGCTACTCCTGTTCTGTCCTCAGTCTCCACCCCACTGAGCCCAGAGCCCTCTACCTCTCCCTGCTGGTTTTATGATGAGGCCTCCAAACCCCATCCTGGGAGATTTTTGGGTCTTCTCCAAGGTCTGTGAAAATGGAAAAACAGTGATCAAAGTTATTTTCTCTCAAATCTTGCAGTGACAAAACAAGGGTCAATATCTCTAAACTGAATGAGGGTGGATTTACATTTGTTAGAAGAGGAAATATTTTTACTATTATGAAAGTGACATGAAACTGCAGCTGTTTTTCCAGAGAATTGGATGCCCCATCCCAGGAATTGTCCAAGAGCAGGAGCTTTGTGCAACCTGACCAGTGAAACCCCCTGCCTCTCCCAGTGGCAGAATTCCTGTAGTGTGGGTTCTCTGATGTGCTGGGTGCCCTCACAACGCTTCTGGCCAGAATGTCTGCTGAGGGCAGCCAGGCTGCTGCAGGGGCAGTGACCTCACAGCCATCACCATGGCAGCCCTGTCCCCTGGGCCTGGCTCTGCCCTTTCCTCTGGCCCTGCCTTGGCTCTGCTGGCATGAAGAGTTTTGTCATTGATATCTTGTCCCCAGGTGCTGGGGCCAATGGCTTCCCAGTCAGGCTCCTGGAGCAGAAGTGGCTTTTCAGAGGCCAGCCAGGAATGAGCCCTGAGGCAGCAGCTCTGCAGTGGTGGCCACCAGGCCGGGCTGCCAAGGGAGGCTTCTGGCCATGGCCTGCAAGCAGCTGCTGCTGCCAAGGTGCCTTTGGTGCCTCAGGCTCTCCCTGGCACAGCTCCCAGCACGGCACTCTGCCCTTGTGCCCGAGGCCTTCCCTGTGCTGGGGCTGGCCTGGGGCTTTTCCTGCAGCGGGACCTGCCCTGCTGATGGCACAGGAAAGGCAGTTCCTGCTGGAGCAGGAGGCTCTGCCTGCAATGGGCTCCAACAGCTCCAGCAAGGCCCTGTTGACTTCAAAATTGCTTCCTAGAGCACGATATTCTAATAATTGTTATAGCTCCTGAACTGTGGAGTAAATAACTGTGCTAGAGATCTTTCCATCTGATCATGATCAGAATCAATCAGAGGTGTATTTATACTAATTTATCTGGTATTTCATCATTAATCCTGTAGGACAAATTGGGTTAAAGTTCAATTTCACCTGTCCAATGCTTTCGACCTTTGACAAAGTTTAGGGGCAGGAATGTGATCCAGCTGCTGCCAGTCTCCTCTCTTAGAAGGAATTTGAGAAGTCTAGGGTCCTGCAGGCTTTGAGAATCCATGGTGGCTGTTGGCTGTCATTTCTCCACCTCATGTCTCAGCAGGAGTTTCTCCAATAAAGAAATAAAGCTTTCGCCTCAAGCTCCCACCGTGCCCATGACAGGAACCCCTGTGAGTGTCTGGGCCATCCCGGCTCTTTGGCAGCCCTGGGGACTCCTGGGATGTCACCGTGGAGCCCCCATGAGTGCCTGTTACAGATGGTGCCTTTGCAGCCCAAGGTGTCCTGGATGTCACCATGGAATGGCTGTGACTGCCTCTGACCACAGGCTCTTTACCATCCCCAGAAAGTTCTGGGGGAAGGCTCCATGGAGCCCCTGTCTGTGCCTGTGACATCCCAGCTCTGGAACAGCCTGGAGACTCTTGGAAAGATCCCATGGAGCCCCTCTGAGGGCCTGTGACAAATCTGATCCTTAGCAGGCAACCATCACCAGCCCCTGTTGGTATGGGTCAATTTCCATGGCAACCATCACCAGACCCCCCGTTGCTATGCTCAGTCCCTTGGCAACTCCATGGAGACCCCATGCCAGGGGGTGCTTGCCCAGGCCACCAGGGCTGGC
>NC_071662.1:0-66065 GCF_012460135.2 Molothrus ater
AAGCCTGCACTGGCACATCTCCCCTGCCATTGTCTGTGCTCTTCTCAGTGGCCCCGGGAGTGAAGAGAGTAGTGCATGGCCTTGTGCTTGCCCTCCTGAGGAAGCTGCTGACTGCTAGAGGGTCCTGCCTAGGACATTCCATGTCAAAAAGGCGGCAATGACAGCAAAGAGAAAGGAGCTGGGACACAGGAGCTCGGGCTTTGCAATGATGAGGATGAGAAGGAAGGATTTTTAACTGGAGCATTGCTTTGATCTCTTTCAGGTGGAAAGGAGAGGCACAATGAAAAGGAAAGCAAGAGCCCAGATTCAGCCGTGAGTTTTGGCATAGGGTTAAAGGACAGCAAACTGGAGGAATGGCGAGGAGGAGAACTGCTCTTTCAGAGTCAGGGTGGCATTGGTTCAAGCCTGTGGGTGCACAGGAAGGCTCTCTTGACCACTTGCCTTTCTCACCTCCACCTCCTTCTTCCTTTAGACACATCAATGTTGGCAGCGACTTTCAGGCTGAGCTGCCAGAGCTGCAGAGCAGAGCACCAAGTGAGGATGAAGAGCCTGCAACCCTGGTCTGGAAGCCCTGGGGGGAGGATGACTCTGACATGGAAAAACCTGACAGAGGTAGCTTTGCTTCAAGCTTTTCTTCCACCCCTGAGCTACTTGGGTCTTTAAAAGGCTCCTTTTGCGTAAAAAGGCAGCCTTTTGCAGGCTCTGCTTCTCTCCTTGTCTCGCCCATCTTCCCATGTAGAAGTGTTAGAGGCAAGGAGCAAGAGCAAGCACCTTGCTCTCCAAATTGGTCAGGGCCGTCTGCCACTGGAAGAGCGGAGATTGGCCCCCACTTCTTCTTACAGAAGCTGCTTTGGAGGGAGAGCCAGCACTGCGTGGGCCCTTGGTTCAGCTGGCCCTGGCTTTGCTCTCCTTTTCATACTCTCCAAGCTGCTGTCTTTAGCTCCCGGCCTTTCCTTCTGCCTTGCATGGCAGTCTTTGCCCTTGCTGGCCTCAAGGCTGACTTTCGGTGGGTTTTTTGTTGTGCTTGCAGTAAGAGAACTGTTGGACATGGCCAGCTCCCGTGGCATTCCCGGGGCAGCAGCTAACCTGGAGCGCGCCCTGCACTGCCTGCACCGGGCACGCGGCAGCGTTCCGGTAAGAAGCGGCTGTTTGGGCGCAGAGAAGAGGGCACAGGGAATGCAGAGGGCCCGGGCACTGGGACAGCCTTTCCTGGCTGCTCTTTGAAGAAGGGTCTTAACAGGGAGCAGAGCACTTGCTGCCTGCTGTGTCTCCTCCAGCTGCGTCAGGGCTGAGCCCAAAGGGCTCCAGCAGGGAGAATCTCCCTCCTGGAGGCGGCGGCGGCGGCGGAAGGTCCTGCTGCCTTGTAAATGGCCTGGAGAGCTGGCTTCTCTAAGACATTTGGAGGGGAAATTCCCAGAAGCCTCAGTCAGCTGAGGCCATTCTGGCTGCAGGAGCAGCAAAATCCTTAGGTTGGTGAGCAAAAGGCCACTCTCGGGGACCAGGATCAAAGGGTTGGGCAGCAAAAACCAGGGACTTGGAGCAAATGACAGTGTTTCACCCACATGGGATACAGTCGCTTGAATGTCTGGAGAGGCAAAGTAGCTGCAAGGCAGCACCTGTGATTTTTTGGCTCATTTTTAATGTGGTGGGGCGGCTAAAGCCTCTTCCCTCTTGATCTTGCAGGAGGCTCTGGAGATGCTGCTCTCAGAGGGGCCTGCAACACCTCAAGGCCACCCCATGGCTGATTATCATTACGCAGGTAAGCAAAGCAGAGCTTCTTGCGTCCCTGACAGATGCTGCCGTCCCCTTCATTGTTGTGGCAAGGGTTTCTGCTTAAAGCAATTGTGCTTAACACCAGCACAAGGTCTTGTCTCCTCTGCGGGTGGGGAAGCACCAGCATCTAGTCCTTCAGCTTTACTTCTTTTCCAATCCTTCTCCCCGGGCAATGCCTGCTCTTGTCTTCATGACCTTCTGAGGGAGCAGACACGTACACACACGTGAATGACGGCCTGCCACCATTTTCTTTCGGCAGCCAGTGGGATCTACTTGGTGTGGATCAAGGGATGCGTTTACTACCCGCTGCTTTTTCTTGCCAGGCTCTGATAGATGGACACCTGAGGAGAAGGAGTCCTTCCAAAAGGCTTTCCACACCTACGGCAAGGATTTTCATCTCATCCAGAAGCAGGTAAAGCCACGGGACATTCTTTACCCGAGCAGATCGTCAGGAGGAAAGCTTGGTTATTTCTGGGAACAAGCCCTGGGCTTCAGTCTCTCTCTTCTCAAGTACCAAGTATCTTCAAGAAGTAACAAAAGGGGACATCAAAAGCCTGTGTCAAAAGGATGATCCTGCCTCTCCAGCCCTTTTCTCCAAGCTCTTTTGGAAGATGAAGCTTTCTTCTGTCAGACTTGTCGCACAGGTCTGCTGCTGCTTCCACAAGACGGTGTGCTGGCATAACTGGAGGGAAGCGGGGAAAGAAGAACTGTGCTAGATGGATTTGTTGTTGATCTGTGCATTGCGTGTATTACCACCTAGCAGAATACACGGTTTAAGACATTGCATGATGCCTCTCTTTCCCCATGTTGATTTCATTTTACACCCTGCTCCATTTACTTCATGCTTTTCCTTCCTAGTTCACTCCATATTCTACTTTTTCCCCAGTGCACCCGACACCATTTTCGACTCCTTCTTTTTCTCTTCACAACAGATCCAGACTAAGACCGTGGCACAGTGTGTGGAGTACTACTACTCCTGGAAAAAGGAGCATAAACTTGCCAGCACTCTGGCTCAGGTGAGGGGCAAGAAAATCGAGACGTGCCAGGAAGGTCGAGAAACTGGCAGAAGGGGAGAAAGCTGCTGGCGAGCCATGCCAGACGCCCCTTTGCCAGGATCACATCGTCCCATGCGCTGGGAAAGGCACAGCAGATGCTGCCCGGGGCTTCCTTGTGCTGCTGCCCTGAAGTATGCAATTCTGGAGCCTAACTTTGACCCAAGGAAGCAGCAGCGCCACCAAAATGGGCTTTGACTCTCTACAGATGGGCTTCTCAAGGGCTGGCACCCTCGCTGACTCCAATCAGACCCTTAATTCCCCACTGCTTGCTGACATCAGCAATCCAGGCTGCCTTTGTGGATATGCTGCAGATTTTCAGGGAGTTTTTCTAGCATCGCAGCATACTCCCCAAGAAGGAGCTGCCGGTGCCGTGGCTCCCCTAAAACTTTCCTTACCGGCAAAGAGCAATTTGCTTCACATCATGTGAGAGAGAGAGAGAGAGAGACAGGGAGGGAGATTATTTTGGGGACTAGAAAATGGCTAACCATGTGTCTACCCTAATTGGACTGAATTTAAATGCCATTGCCTAGACATTTGTGGAGGAAAAGCAGAGAGAAATAGATGTTAGGCAGAAAGGTAGAAATAAGAAATGTAGAGCTCTAAATAGGCAGGTATTTATCCCACCCCTTTGGCCTGTAGAAAAGAGGAGTATTTTCCTCCAAGCTCTGGGTTGGCAGCCCGCCGCAGCCCATTGGCAAAGGCAGCCCGTTTTCTCAGCTCTTGAGGGTCTGGAAGGATTTGCTTAGGCCGATAGATTTTTGTGCTGGATGCTCTGATTTCCAGCTTTGTGAGAGGAAGGAAGCATTGATAAGGACTCTTTGATTTCCAGAGTGTGGGCAAAGCAAAGAGGAGGAAAAGCCCTCCCAGAAAGGAGAACGGGGAGACAGGGAAGAGAAGCCGCAAGAGGGCTCGCAGCGCCGAGTGTCCCTGCTGCCAAGCGCGCCAGCCGCCCCGCTCGGCGGGAGGCCCCTTTCCCTGCGGGCAGTGCAAACGGTGCGTAAGTTCCTCCTCTTTCTGCTCAAAGCTGCGCCTTTGGACTAAAACGGGCTGACCCTTTTCAAAGGCACCGCAGGGGAAGCTGGGGGCACTTGCAGCATCGCCCCCGGCAGCCGTGGTCAAGCTTAACACCCACCTCAAACCCAAAGAGCTTAGGTA
The DNA here is from genome assembly GCF_012460135.2 of Molothrus ater. Classification (NCBI taxonomy): domain Eukaryota; kingdom Metazoa; phylum Chordata; class Aves; order Passeriformes; family Icteridae; genus Molothrus; species Molothrus ater. The sequence goes on from NC_071662.1 coordinate 3,984, forward strand.
AAACCCAGCCTTCACAATGAAACCTTGCCGTGCCCCAACAAGACACAGTTCATACAAGTAGGAATAGATCCATCAAAGCTTGGTTTGATGCTGCTGATCATATTCAAAAGAGGATGCAGCAAAAGGAGGAAGACATTTCAAGGCATTGAAAGTAGAACGATCAGACTCATGGTGCTGATCAATTCACAAATGTGCCACTGCCCGAAAAGACAGAAATTCCTACTCAAACGGAGATCTCGGCACTTGGTTTCATGGTGTGTACTAAAGTGAGCAATGGATGGTTTGTTTCCTATCTTGCAGGGTGTTTGAAACCGTGAAGGAAAGGAACAACCACAGGAGAAGACATCGGCCTCGGAAGGCAGCAGAGCCTCTCGCCAAGAAGAAAAGACCAAATTAGACAACCCTGCAGGTTGTCCAGGGCTAGCAAGAGTTAGGTATCAATAGGACTAGATAGGAATAGGACTGTTTTTTAAGCTTTTAGGGTAGTTTAATCTTCTACTTAGTTAGTTGACATGATAGGAATCTCCTCAATTTAGTCGTTAAGATCCATTAGTATTATTCAAGATTCAATAGTTTTATTAGATTTATCAATAAATTTCAAAGGTTGGGTGTTGTCTATGCTCTGCCTTTTGTCATTTTGCCTTTGTTGAGAGCCAATGGGTCTTTATCATTAAACCAAAGTTTGTTCCATTTTGTCTTTTTGTCTGTATGAAAACACTCTGGCAATGTTTGTTCCATTTGCCTGGTGTTGCAAAGACGGCACTTGCCCTGAGAGAAGAATCTGGGCAGGCGCCACCTCCCCCAGGCCCAGCCCCTTGCTCAGCTGGCAGGACTTACTGAGGTGTGTCTCCTTTACTGCCAGTGAAATAAGGCTGGGGCTTCAGCCTTTGATTCCTCAACATCTCAGCTGGGAGTGGAAAGGGAGGCTTTGTTTAATTCACGGAATTGGATCTAGATGAGTGGTCTGGTCTCACCATATTTTCTGGCATAAAAGCAGCGGCTTTAGTCCTTTTTGGAGCCCAGCAACATAACTTTGTTTCATTTTGGGGGACTGATGGAGCTGACCACCTTGGAGGACGTTTCTAAGCCCTCCGATTCTATCCAATTCCTATCGGCATGCGCCACAAAGGCATGGCTAGTTCAGTTTCAGTTTCTCTCGAAAGGACCAGTGTCCCGCTCTGGGCCTCCAGCAATCTCCTTAGCTAAAGCAGAGCGGGTGTGATCATTATCCTCTGACTTCTCACAGCTCGGGCACTTGCGCCAAAGAAGAATCAAAGGCACTCTTTCTTCGAGGCCAGCAAATGGCCCTGCCTAGCAAGGCTTTGGTGGCAGGGGCTGTGGAGGGTGGAGAGGGGGCGAGGGAGGGGGCAATTGCCAGGCTGCTTCTGGGAAGCCGAGGGAAGCTTGCCCTTGTCTGATGGAGGCGGTGCAGGTGGGCTTTGGATGCTACAAAGTATCTGCCTTGCAGTGGGACTTGTTCCAGCTGCCCCCTCAGTTTGCTGGCCAGTGGCTAACGTGCAGGCTGGGAAGGAAGCAAGATTGGGACTGAAGCAAGATTTGCTTTTCCTTAACGACAGGCAGGAAAGCAGCAAAGCTGCCTGGGTTTTGTCATATCTGGGATCTAGGCATTAAAACCAATGTGAAGGCCAGCAGTGTGGAAAGGGAATTCTGTTAGTGTTGCTTTCTTAGAGGAATGGCAGAGTCTTTTGGGGACAAACACCGAGCTTCTCCAAGGGAGCTGGAAGAGGGCTATAGAAATTCTGCATGAATGTTTGCTAGAGAAATGCCCGTGTGCTGTCCCTGTGTGTGTGTGTGTGTCCCCATCAGTTGCCCTGAAAAACATCCTGTTTCTCCAAGTTTCAAGGGAGGAGTGATGAGGTGAGAGACCAGCTCAGAGGCCCAAAGGAGGGAAAACATGCAGTGACATTATTGGGCAGCAAAAGGAGACTTGAGAAAGGGGGCAGGATGAATGGCTCCACTTTGAGAGGAAGCTCTGGAGTTGGCTCTGCGCTGGACAACTTGCAAATTCCAGCTCCTCTCAGAGCTGGAGGAGAGCCAGTGGGAGGAGCCCTTCTGGTTCTCCAGGGCAGGAGATGAGGTCTGGGCCCTTGCACAGAGGCAGGCTCCTGTGCACGTTCAGCTGGAGGCACCTTGCAGAGAAGCACCGGGAAGACCCAGGGCTGTCCCTGCACTGCTTTTGCCCGTCTCATCAGACGACTGAGGAGAAAAGGCCCCATGGGAAGCTTCTCAGAGCAAACTTGCAGCAGAAGAAGTACAAGGGCCAGAGGCGGCCCATGCCTCTTTCTGTCCCATGGCTGCCCTGGGGTTCTAGATGGAATGTTGGGCTGTGCCCATAGCAACTGTCGTTGTCTCCTGCTCCTGCGGCCCTTGCTGGAACGCTGGTGGAGCAGCGCTGCAGCAGCAGCTGCAGGATCAGCTCCTGGGCTGTCCCTGACCAGCCGCCTTCTGCACTCAGCGCCAGACCCGGCCTCTGCACCGACGTCCTGGTCTCCTCGTCTGCCTCCGGGCATCCCCAGAGCACTTGGGAACCGTCCAAGGTAAGAAAATCCCCGTTTGCCCTCAAAGCACTAGCACAGGGGCAGGAGGCTCCAGCTGCCTCTCCCACCAAGCACGACACACAGGCTGCGTGCTCACTTTCCCCAGACGAGCTTCCACGTGAAAGCAGGCTGCAGCTTCTGAAGGAATCATGTTGCCTCCAGGGGAAACACAGACCTTTCCATAGAGGACCTAGAGAGGTGTCCCAGTGCAGTTGCAGATCCTCGTCCACGGATGACCTGATTAAAAGTTCTTGGCACCCATTTCAGTCCTCAAACTATCTTGTGCTGACCCCAAAACAAATTGTTTGTGGCTGAGCACTTCAGGGCTTCAGTGTCAACAAATCCCCTTATGCCCTGACTCTGCTCACACCCGCTCCAAAGCTTCAAACACCAGAATGATGGCACTTCTCCTCTGGCATCCCTGTCGTTCAGGGCATAGAAGCATTTGACTGGGCTTCTCCTCAAACACAGGCTTTCAACTTCAAAAACCATCTGGGATCAGCAATTCTTATATACTGACGTAGTTCCATGGCTTATAGATCCATTCTATTTTAATATCTTTATAGATTCTTTTTCCAGTGCACGTAGGGCTGGTTCTACCTCATGCTCAGGGGCGGCCGTCAAATGCCATCTCCTCAAGAGCACAATCACAGTAGCACAGAATTTCCTGGCTTGGAAGGGATTCTCAAAGATCACTGAGCCCAAGTCCAGGGCCTGCCCAGGGCAGCCTCAACAATCACAGCCTGTGCCCAAGAGCAGTGTCCAAACACTTTTGGAGCTCAGTCAGGCTTGGTGCTGTGCCCCCTTCCCTGGGGAGGCTGTTGCAGTGCCCAAGCAGCCTCTGGCTGAAGAACCTTTTCCTTCTATCCAACCTAAGCCTGCACTGGCACATCTCCCCTGCCATTGTCTGTGCTCTTCTCAGTGGCCCCGGGAGTGAAGAGAGTAGTGCATGGCCTTGTGCTTGCCCTCCTGAGGAAGCTGCTGACTGCTAGAGGGTCCTGCCTAGGACATTCCATGTCAAAAAGGCGGCAATGACAGCAAAGAGAAAGGAGCTGGGACACAGGAGCTCGGGCTTTGCAATGATGAGGATGAGAAGGAAGGATTTTTAACTGGAGCATTGCTTTGATCTCTTTCAGGTGGAAAGGAGAGGCACAATGAAAAGGAAAGCAAGAGCCCAGATTCAGCCGTGAGTTTTGGCATAGGGTTAAAGGACAGCAAACTGGAGGAATGGCGAGGAGGAGAACTGCTCTTTCAGAGTCAGGGTGGCATTGGTTCAAGCCTGTGGGTGCACAGGAAGGCTCTCTTGACCACTTGCCTTTCTCACCTCCACCTCCTTCTTCCTTTAGACACATCAATGTTGGCAGCGACTTTCAGGCTGAGCTGCCAGAGCTGCAGAGCAGAGCACCAAGTGAGGATGAAGAGCCTGCAACCCTGGTCTGGAAGCCCTGGGGGGAGGATGACTCTGACATGGAAAAACCTGACAGAGGTAGCTTTGCTTCAAGCTTTTCTTCCACCCCTGAGCTACTTGGGTCTTTAAAAGGCTCCTTTTGCGTAAAAAGGCAGCCTTTTGCAGGCTCTGCTTCTCTCCTTGTCTCGCCCATCTTCCCATGTAGAAGTGTTAGAGGCAAGGAGCAAGAGCAAGCACCTTGCTCTCCAAATTGGTCAGGGCCGTCTGCCACTGGAAGAGCGGAGATTGGCCCCCACTTCTTCTTACAGAAGCTGCTTGGGAGGGAGAGCCAGCACTGCGTGGGCCCTTGGTTCAGCTGGCCCTGGCTTTGCTCTCCTTTTCATACTCTCCAAGCTGCTGTCTTTAGCTCCCGGCCTTTCCTTCTGCCTTGCATGGCAGTCTTTGCCCTTGCTGGCCTCAAGGCTGACTTTCGGTGGGTTTTTTGTTGTGCTTGCAGTAAGAGAACTGTTGGACATGGCCAGCTCCCGTGGCATTCCCGGGGCAGCAGCTAACCTGGAGCGCGCCCTGCACTGCCTGCACCGGGCACGCGGCAGCGTTCCGGTAAGAAGCGGCTGTTTGGGCGCAGAGAAGAGGGCACAGGGAATGCAGAGGGCCCGGGCACTGGGACAGCCTTTCCTGGCTGCTCTTTGAAGAAGGGTCTTAACAGGGAGCAGAGCACTTGCTGCCTGCTGTGTCTCCTCCAGCTGCGTCAGGGCTGAGCCCAAAGGGCTCCAGCAGGGAGAATCTCCCTCCTGGAGGCGGCGGCGGCGGCGGAAGGTCCTGCTGCCTTGTAAATGGCCTGGAGAGCTGGCTTCTCTAAGACATTTGGAGGGGAAATTCCCAGAAGCCTCAGTCAGCTGAGGCCATTCTGGCTGCAGGAGCAGCAAAATCCTTAGGTTGGTGAGCAAAAGGCCACTCTCGGGGACCAGGATCAAAGGGTTGGGCAGCAAAAACCAGGGACTTGGAGCAAATGACAGTGTTTCACCCACATGGGATACAGTCGCTTGAATGTCTGGAGAGGCAAAGTAGCTGCAAGGCAGCACCTGTGATTTTTTGGCTCATTTTTAATGTGGTGGGGCGGCTAAAGCCTCTTCCCTCTTGATCTTGCAGGAGGCTCTGGAGATGCTGCTCTCAGAGGGGCCTGCAACACCTCAAGGCCACCCCATGGCTGATTATCATTACGCAGGTAAGCAAAGCAGAGCTTCTTGCGTCCCTGACAGATGCTGCCGTCCCCTTCATTGTTGTGGCAAGGGTTTCTGCTTAAAGCAATTGTGCTTAACACCAGCACAAGGTCTTGTCTCCTCTGCGGGTGGGGAAGCACCAGCATCTAGTCCTTCAGCTTTACTTCTTTTCCAATCCTTCTCCCCGGGCAATGCCTGCTCTTGTCTTCATGACCTTCTGAGGGAGCAGACACGTACACACACGTGAATGACGGCCTGCCACCATTTTCTTTCGGCAGCCAGTGGGATCTACTTGGTGTGGATCAAGGGATGCGTTTACTACCCGCTGCTTTTTCTTGCCAGGCTCTGATAGATGGACACCTGAGGAGAAGGAGTCCTTCCAAAAGGCTTTCCACACCTACGGCAAGGATTTTCATCTCATCCAGAAGCAGGTAAAGCCACGGGACATTCTTTACCCGAGCAGATCGTCAGGAGGAAAGCTTGGTTATTTCTGGGAACAAGCCCTGGGCTTCAGTCTCTCTCTTCTCAAGTACCAAGTATCTTCAAGAAGTAACAAAAGGGGACATCAAAAGCCTGTGTCAAAAGGATGATCCTGCCTCTCCAGCCCTTTTCTCCAAGCTCTTTTGGAAGATGAAGCTTTCTTCTGTCAGACTTGTCGCACAGGTCTGCTGCTGCTTCCACAAGACGGTGTGCTGGCATAACTGGAGGGAAGCGGGGAAAGAAGAACTGTGCTAGATGGATTTGTTGTTGATCTGTGCATTGCGTGTATTACCACCTAGCAGAATACACGGTTTAAGACATTGCATGATGCCTCTCTTTCCCCATGTTGATTTCATTTTACACCCTGCTCCATTTACTTCATGCTTTTCCTTCCTAGTTCACTCCATATTCTACTTTTTCCCCAGTGCACCCGACACCATTTTCGACTCCTTCTTTTTCTCTTCACAACAGATCCAGACTAAGACCGTGGCACAGTGTGTGGAGTACTACTACTCCTGGAAAAAGGAGCATAAACTTGCCAGCACTCTGGCTCAGGTGAGGGGCAAGAAAATCGAGACGTGCCAGGAAGGTCGAGAAACTGGCAGAAGGGGAGAAAAGCTGCTGGCGAGCCATGCCAGACGCCCCTTTGCCAGGATCACATCGTCCCATGCGCTGGGAAAGGCACAGCAGATGCTGCCCGGGGCTTCCTTGTGCTGCTGCCCTGAAGTATGCAATTCTGGAGCCTAACTTTGACCCAAGGAAGCAGCAGCGCCACCAAAATGGGCTTTGACTCTCTACAGATGGGCTTCTCAAGGGCTGGCACCCTCGCTGACTCCAATCAGACCCTTAATTCCCCACTGCTTGCTGACATCAGCAATCCAGGCTGCCTTTGTGGATATGCTGCAGATTTTCAGGGAGTTTTTCTAGCATCGCAGCATACTCCCCAAGAAGGAGCTGCCGGTGCCGTGGCTCCCCTAAAACTTTCCTTACCGGCAAAGAGCAATTTGCTTCACATCATGTGAGAGAGAGAGAGAGAGAGACAGGGAGGGAGATTATTTTGGGGACTAGAAAATGGCTAACCATGTGTCTACCCTAATTGGACTGAATTTAAATGCCATTGCCTAGACATTTGTGGAGGAAAAGCAGAGAGAAATAGATGTTAGGCAGAAAGGTAGAAATAAGAAATGTAGAGCTCTAAATAGGCAGGTATTTATCCCACCCCTTTGGCCTGTAGAAAAGAGGAGTATTTTCCTCCAAGCTCTGGGTTGGCAGCCCGCCGCAGCCCATTGGCAAAGGCAGCCGTTTTCTCAGCTCTTGAGGGTCTGGAAGGATTTGCTTAGGCCGATAGATTTTTGTGCTGGATGCTCTGATTTCCAGCTTTGTGAGAGGAAGGAAGCATTGATAAGGACTCTTTGATTTCCAGAGTGTGGGCAAAGCAAAGAGGAGGAAAAGCCCTCCCAGAAAGGAGAACGGGGAGACAGGGAAGAGAAGCCGCAAGAGGGCTCGCAGCGCCGAGTGTCCCTGCTGCCAAGCGCGCCAGCCGCCCCGCTCGGCGGGAGGCCCCTTTCCCTGCGGGCAGTGCAAACGGTGCGTAAGTTCCTCCTCTTTCTGCTCAAAGCTGCGCCTTTGGACTAAAACGGGCTGACCCTTTTCAAAGGCACCGCAGGGGAAGCTGGGGGCACTTGCAGCATCGCCCCCGGCAGCCGTGGTCAAGCTTAACACCCACCTCAAACCCAAAGAGCTTAGGTAAAACCCAGCCTTCACAATGAAACCTTGCCGTGCCCCAACAAGACACAGTTCATACAAGTAGGAATAGATCCATCAAAGCTTGGTTTGATGCTGCTGATCAAATTCAAAAGAGGATGCAGCAAAAGGAGGAAGACATTTCAAGGCATTGAAAGTAGAACGATCAGACTCATGGTGCTGATCAATTCACAAATGTGCCACTGCCCGAAAAGACAGAAATTCCTACTCAAACGGAGATCTCGGCACTTGGTTTCATGGTGTGTACTAAAGTGAGCAATGGATGGTTTGTTTCCTATCTTGCAGGGTGTTTGAAACCGTGAAGGAAAGGAACAACCACAGGAGAAGACATCGGCCTCGGAAGGCAGCAGAGCCTCTCGCCAAGAAGAAAAGACTTTGAAATTAGACAACCCTGCAGGTTGTCCAGGGCTAGCAAGAGTTAGGTATCAATAGGACTAGATAGGAATAGGACTGTTTTTTAAGCTTTTAGGGTAGTTTAATCTTCTACTTAGTTAGTTGACATGATAGGAATCTCCTCAATTTAGTCGTTAAGATCCATTAGTATTATTCAAGATTCAATAGTTTTATTAGATTTATCAATAAATTTCAAAGGTTGGGTGTTGTCTATGCTCTGCCTTTTGTCATTTTGCCTTTGTTGAGAGCCAATGGGTCTTTATCATTAAACCAAAGTTTGTTCCATTTTGTCTTTTTGTCTGTATGAAAACACTCTGGCAATGTTTGTTCCATTTGCCTGGTGTTGCAAAGACGGCACTTGCCCTGAGAGAAGAATCTGGGCAGGCGCCACCTCCCCCAGGCCCAGCCCCTTGCTCAGCTGGCAGGACTTACTGAGGTGTGTCTCCTTTACTGCCAGTGAAATAAGGCTGGGGCTTCAGCCTTTGATTCCTCAACATCTCAGCTGGGAGTGGAAAGGGAGGCTTTGTTTAATTCACGGAATTGGATCTAGATGAGTGGTCTGGTCTCACCATATTTTCTGGCATAAAAGCAGCGGCTTTAGTCCTTTTTGGAGCCCAGCAACATAACTTTGTTTCATTTTGGGGGACTGATGGAGCTGACCACCTTGGAGGATGTTTCTAAGCCCTCCGATTCTATCCAATTCCTATCCGCATGCGCCACAAAGGCATGGCTAGTTCAGTTTCAGTTTCTCTCGAAAGGACCAGTGTCCCGCTCTGGGCCTCCAGCAATCTCCTTAGCTAAAGCAGAGCGGGTGTGATCATTATCCTCTGACTTCTCACAGCTCGGGCACTTGCGCCAAAGAAGAATCAAAGGCACTCTTTCTTCGAGGCCAGCAAATGGCCCTGCCTAGCAAGGCTTTGGTGGCAGGGGCTGTGGAGGGTGGAGAGGGGGCGAGGGAGGGGGCAATTGCCAGGCTGCTTCTGGGAAGCCGAGGGAAGCTTGCCCTTGTCTGATGGAGGCGGTGCAGGTGGGCTTTGGATGCTACAAAGTATCTGCCTTGCAGTGGGACTTGTTCCAGCTGCCCCCTCAGTTTGCTGGCCAGTGGCTAACGTGCAGGCTGGGAAGGAAGCAAGATTGGGACTGAAGCAAGATTTGCTTTTCCTTAACGACAGGCAGGAAAGCAGCAAAGCTGCCTGGGTTTTGTCATATCTGGGATCTAGGCATTAAAACCAATGTGAAGGCCAGCAGTGTGGAAAGGGAATTCTGTTAGTGTTGCTTTCTTAGAGGAATGGCAGAGTCTTTTGGGGACAAACACCGAGCTTCTCCAAGGGAGCTGGAAGAGGGCTATAGAAATTCTGCATGAATGTTTGCTAGAGAAATGCCCGTGTGCTGTCCCTGTGTGTGTGTGTGTGTGTCCCCATCAGTTGCCCTGAAAAACATCCTGTTTCTCCAAGTTTCAAGGGAGGAGTGATGAGGTGAGAGACCAGCTCAGAGGCCCAAAGGAGGGAAAACATGCAGTGACATTATTGGGCAGCAAAAGGAGACTTGAGAAAGGGGGCAGGATGAATGGCTCCACTTTGAGAGGAAGCTCTGGAGTTGGCTCTGCGCTGGACAACTTGCAAATTCCAGCTCCTCTCAGAGCTGGAGGAGAGCCAGTGGGAGGAGCCCTTCTGGTTCTCCAGGGCAGGAGATGAGGTCTGGGCCCTTGCACAGAGGCAGGCTCCTGTGCACGTTCAGCTGGAGGCACCTTGCAGAGAAGCACCGGGAAGACCCAGGGCTGTCCCTGCACTGCTTTTGCCCGTCTCATCAGACGACTGAGGAGAAAAGGCCCCATGGGAAGCTTCTCAGAGCAAACTTGCAGCAGAAGAAGTACAAGGGCCAGAGGCGGCCCATGCCTCTTTCTGTCCCATGGCTGCCCTGGGGTTCTAGATGGAATGTTGGGCTGTGCCCATAGCAACTGTCGTTGTCTCCTGCTCCTGCGGCCCTTGCTGGAACGCTGGTGGAGCAGCGCTGGAGCAGCAGCTGCAGGATCAGCTCCTGGGCTGTCCCTGACCAGCCGTCTTCTGCACTCAGCGCCAGACCCGGCCTCTGCACCGACGTCCTGGTCTCCTCGTCTGCCTCCGGGCATCCCCAGAGCACTTGGGAACCGTCCAAGGTAAGAAAATCCCCGTTTGCCCTCAAAGCACTAGCACAGTGGCAGGAGGCTCCAGCTGCCTCTCCCACCAAGCACGACACACAGGCTGCGTGCTCACTTTCCCCAGACGAGCTTCCACGTGAAAGCAGGCTGCAGCTTCTGAAGGAATCATGTTGCCTCCAGGGGAAACACAGACCTTTCCATAGAGGACCTAGAGAGGTGTCCCAGTGCAGTTGCAGATCCTCGTCCACGGATGACCTGATTAAAAGTTCTTGGCACCCATTTCAGTCCTCAAACTATCTTGTGCTGACCCCAAAACAAATTGTTTGTGGCTGAGCACTTCAGGGCTTCAGTGTCAACAAATCCCCTTATGCCCTGACTCTGCTCACACCCGCTCCAAAGCTTCAAAGACCAGAATGATGGCACTTCTCCTCTGGCATCCCTGTCGTTCAGGGCATAGAAGCATTTGACTGGGCTTCTCCTCAAACACAGGCTTTCAACTTCAAAAACCATCTGGGATCAGCAATTCTTATATACTTACGTAGTTCCATGGCTTATAGATCCATTCTATTTTAATATCTTTATAGATTCTTTTTCCAGTGCACGTAGGGCTGGTTCTACCTCATGCTCAGGGGCGGCCGTCAAATGCCATCTCCTCAAGAGCACAATCACAGTAGCACAGAATTTCCTGGCTTGGAAGGGATTCTCAAAGATCACTGAGCCCAAGTCCAGGGCCTGCCCAGGGCAGCCTCAACAATCACAGCCTGTGCCCAAGAGCAGTGTCCAAACACTTTTGGAGCTCAGTCAGGCTTGGTGCTGTGCCCCCTTCCCTGGGGAGGCTGTTGCAGTGCCCAAGCAGCCTCTGGCTGAAGAACCTTTTCCTTCTATCCAACCTAAGCCTGCACTGGCACATCTCCCCTGCCATTGTCTTGGCTCTTCTCAGTGGCCCCGGGAGTGAAGAGAGTAGTGCATGGCCTTGTGCTTGCCCTCCTGAGGAAGCTGCTGACTGCTAGAGGGTCCTGCCTAGGACATTCCATGTCAAAAAGGCGGCAATGAGAGCAAAGAGAAAGGAGCTGGGACACAGGAGCTCGGGCTTTGCAATGATGAGGATGAGAAGGAAGGATTTTTAACTGGAGCATTGCTTTGATCTCTTTCAGGTGGAAAGGAGAGGCACAATGAAAAGGAAAGCAAGAGCCCAGATTCAGCCGTGAGTTTTGGCATAGGGTTAAAGGACAGCAAACTGGAGGAATGGCGAGGAGGAGAACTGCTCTTTCAGAGTCAGGGTGGGATTGGTTCAAGCCTGTGGGTGCACAGGAAGGCTCTCTTGACCACTTGCCTTTCTCACCTCCACCTCCTTCTCCTTTAGACACATCAATGTTGGCAGCGACTTTCAGGCTGAGCTGCCAGAGCTGCAGAGCAGAGCACCAAGTGAGGATGAAGAGCCTGCAACCCTGGTCTGGAAGCCCTGGGGGGAGGATGACTCTGACATGGAAAAACCTGACAGAGGTAGCTTTGCTTCAAGCTTTTCTTCCACCCCTGAGCTACTTGGGTCTTTAAAAGGCTCCTTTTGCGTAAAAAGGCAGCCTTTTGCAGGCTGTCCCTTGTCTCGCCCATCTTCCCATGTAGAAGTGTTAGAGGCAAGGAGCAAGAGCAAGCACCTTGCTCTCCAAATTGGTCAGGGCCGTCTGCCACTGGAAGAGCGGAGATTGGCCCCCACTTCTTCTTACAGAAGCTGCTTGGGAGGGAGAGCCAGCACTGCGTGGGCCCTTGGTTCAGCTGGCCCTGGCTTTGCTCTCCTTTTCATACTCTCCAAGCTGCTGTCTTTAGCTCCCGGCCTTTCCTTCTGCCTTGCATGGCAGTCTTTGCCCTTGCTGGCCTCAAGGCTGACTTTCGGTGGGTTTTTTGTTGTGCTTGCAGTAAGAGAACTGTTGGACATGGCCAGCTCCCGTGGCATTCCCGGGGCAGCAGCTAACCTGGAGCGCGCCCTGCACTGCCTGCACCGGGCACGCGGCAGCGTTCCGGTAAGAAGCGGCCGTTTGGGCGCAGAGAAGAGGGCACAGGGAATGCAGAGGGCCCGGGCACTGGGACAGCCTTTCCTGGCTGCTCTTTGAAGAAGGGTCTTAACAGGGAGCAGAGCACTTGCTGCCTGCTGTGTCTCCTCCAGCTGCGTCAGGGCTGAGCCCAAAGGGCTCCAGCAGGGAGAATCTCCCTCCTGGAGGCGGCGGCGGCGGCGGAAGGTCCTGCTGCCTTGTAAATGGCCCGGAGAGCTGGGTTCTCTAAGACATTTGGAGGGGAAATTCCCAGAAGCCTCAGTCAGCTGAGGCCATTCTGGCTGCAGGAGCAGCAAAATCCTTAGGTTGGTGAGCAAAAGGCCACTCTCGGGGACCAGGATCAAAGGGTTGGGCAGCAAAAACCAGGGACTTGGAGCAAATGACAGTGTTTCACCCACATGGGATACAGTTGCTTGAATGTCTGGAGAGGCAAAGTAGCTGCAAGGCAGCACCTGTGATTTTTTGGCTCATTTTTAATGTGGTGGGGCGGCTAAAGCCTCTTCCCTCTTGATCTTGCAGGAGGCTCTGGAGATGCTGCTCTCAGAGGGGCCTGCAACACCTCAAGGCCACCCCATGGCTGATTATCATTACGCAGGTAAGCAAAGCAGAGCTTCTTGCGTCCCTGACAGATGCTGCCGTCCCCTTCATTGTTGTGGCAAGGGTTTCTGCTTAAAGCAATTGTGCTTAACACCAGCACAAGGTCTTGTCTCCTCTGCGGGTGGGGAAGCACCAGCATCTAGTCCTTAAGCTTTACTTCTTTTCCAATCCTTCTCCCCGGGCAATGCCTGCTCTTGTCTTCATGACCTTCTGAGGGAGCAGACACGTACACACACGTGAATGACGGCCTGCCACCATTTTCTTTCGGCAGCCAGTGGGATCTACTTGGTGTGGATCAAGGGATGCGTTTACTACCCGCTGCTTTTTCTTGCCAGGCTCTGATAGATGGACACCTGAGGAGAAGGAGTCCTTCCAAAAGGCTTTCCACACCTACGGCAAGGATTTTCATCTCATCCAGAAGCAGGTAAAGCCACGGGACATTCTTTACCTGAGCAGATCGTCAGGAGGAAAGCTTGGTTATTTCTGGGAACAAGCCCTGGGCTTCAGTCTCTCTCTTCTCAAGTACCAAGTATCTTCAAGAAGTAACAAAAGGGGACATCAAAAGCCTGTGTCAAAAGGATGATCCTGCCTCTCCAGCCCTTTTCTCCAAGCTCTTTTGGAAGATGAAGCTTTCTTCTGTCAGACTTGTCGCACAGGTCTGCTGCTGCTTCCACAAGACGGTGTGCTGGCATAACTGGAGGGAAGCGGGGAAAGAAGAACTGTGCTAGATGGATTTGTTGTTGATCTGTGCATTGCGTGTATTACCACCTAGCAGAATACACGGTTTAAGACATTGCATGATGCCTCTCTTTCCCCATGTTGATTTCATTTTACACCCTGCTCCATTTACTTCATGCTTTTCCTTCCTAGTTCACTCCATATTCTACTTTTTCCCCAGTGCACCCGACACCATTTTCGACTCCTTCTTTTTCTCTTCACAACAGATCCAGACTAAGACCGTGGCACAGTGTGTGCAGTACTACTACTCCTGGAAAAAGGAGCATAGACTTGCCAGCACTCTGGCTCAGGTGAGGGGCAAGAAAATCGAGACGTGCCAGGAAGGTCGAGAAACTGGCAGAAGGGGAGAAAAGCTGCTGGCGAGCCATGCCAGACGCCCCTTTGCCAGGATCACATCGTCCCATGCGCTGGGAAAGGCACAGCAGATGCTGCCCGGGGCTTCCTTGTGCTGCTGCCCTGAAGTATGCAATTCTGGAGCCTAACTTTGACCCAAGGAAGCAGCAGCGCCACCAAAATGGGCTTTGACTCTCTACAGATGGGCTTCTCAAGGACTGACACCTTTGCCTACTCCAATCAGACCCTTAATTCCCCACTGCTTGCTGACATCAGCAATCCAGGCTGCCTTTGTGGATATGCTGCAGATTTTCAGGGAGTTTTTCTAGCATCGCAGCATACTCCCCAAGAAGGAGCTGCCGGTGCCGTGGCTCCCCTAAAACTTTCCTTACCGGCAAAGAGCAATTTGCTTCACATCATGTGAGAGAGAGAGACAGGGAGGGAGATTATTTTGGGGACTAGAAAATGGCTAACCATGTGTCTACCCTAATTGGACTGAATTTAAATGCCATTGCCTAGACATTTGTGGAGGAAAAGCAGAGAGAAATAGATGTTAGGCAGAAAGGTAGAAATAAGAAATGTAGAGCTCTAAATAGGCAGGTATTTATCCCACCCCTTGGGCCTGTAGAAAAGAGGAGTATTTTCCTCCAAGCTCTGGGTTGGCAGCCCGCCGCGGCCCATTGGCAAAGGCAGCCGTTTTCTCAGCTCTTGAGGGTCTGGAAGGATTTGCTTAGGCCGATAGATTTTTGTGCTGGATGCTCTGGTTTCCAGCTTTGTGAGAGGAAGGAAGCATTGATAAGGACTCTTTGATTTCCAGAGTGTGGGCAAAGCAAAGAGGAGGAAAAGCCCTCCCAGAAAGGAGAACGGGGAGACAGGGAAGAGAAGCCGCAAGAGGGCTCGCAGCGCCGAGTGTCCCTGCTGCCAAGCGCGCCAGCCGCCCCGCTCGGCGGGAGGCCCCTTTCCCTGCGGGCAGTGCAAACGGTGCGTAAGTTCCTCCTCTTTCTGCTCAAAGCTGCGCCTTTGGACTAAAACGGGCTGACCCTTTTCAAAGGCACCGCAGGGGAAGCTGGGGGCACTTGCAGCATCGCCCCCGGCAGCCGTGGTCAAGCTTAACACCCACCTCAAACCCAAAGAGCTTAGGTAAAACCCAGCCTTCACAATGAAACCTTGCCGTGCCCCAACAAGACACAGTTCATACAAGTAGGAATAGATCCATCAAAGCTTGGTTTGATGCTGCTGATCAAATTCAAAAGAGGATGCAGCAAAAGGAGGAAGACATTTCAAGGCATTGAAAGTAGAACGATCAGACTCATGGTGCTGATCAATTCACAAATGTGCCACTGCCCGAAAAGACAGAAATTCCTACTCAAACGGAGATCTCGGCACTTGGTTTCATGGTGTGTACTAAAGTGAGCAATGGATGGTTTGTTTCCTATCTTGCAGGGTGTTTGAAACCGTGAAGGAAAGGAACAACCACAGGAGAAGACATCGGCCTCGGAAGGCAGCAGAGCCTCTCGCCAAGAAGAAAAGACTTTGAAATTAGACAACCCTGCAGGTTGTCCAGGGCTAGCAAGAGTTAGGTATCAATAGGACTAGATAGGAATAGGACTGTTTTTTAAGCTTTTAGGGGAGTTTAATCTTCTACTTAGTTAGTTGACATGATAGGAATCTGCTCAATTTAGTCGTTAAGATCGATTAGTATTATTCAAGATTCAATAGTTTTATTAGATTTATCAATAAATTTCAAAGGTTGGTTGTTGTCTATGCTCTGCCTTTTGTCATTTTGCCTTTGTTGAGAGCCAATGGGTCTTTATCATTAAACCAAAGTTTGTTCCATTTTGTCTTTCTGTCTGTATGAAAACACTCCGGCAATGTTTGTTCCATTTGCCTGGTGTTGCAAAGACGGCACTTGCCCTGAGAGAAGAATCTGGGCAGGCGCCACCTCCCCCAGGCCCAGCCCCTTGCTCAGCTGGCAGGACTTACTGAGGTGTGTCTCCTTTACTGCCAGTGAAATAACGCTGGGGCTTCAGCCTTTGATTCCTCAACATCTCAGCTGGGAGTGGAAAGGGAGGCTTTGTTTAATTCACGGAATTGGATCTAGATGAGTGGTCTGGTCTCACCATATTTTCTGGCATAAAAGCAGCAGGTTTAGTCCTTTTTGGAGCCCAGTAACATAACTTTGTTTCATTTTGGGGGACTGATGGAGCTGACCACCTTGGAGGATGTTTCTAAGCCCTCCGATTCTATCCAATTCCTATCGGCATGCGCCACAAAGGCATGGCTAGTTCAGTTTCAGTTTCTCTCGAAAGGACCAGTGTCCCGCTCTGGGCCTCCAGCAATCTCCTTAGCTAAAGCAGAGCGGGTGTGATCATTATCCTCTGACTTCTCACAGCTCGGGCACTTGCGCCAAAGAAGAATCAAAGGCACTCTTTCTTCGAGGCCAGCAAATGGCCCTGCCTAGCAAGGCTTTGGTGGCAGGGGCTGTGGAGGGTGGAGCGGGGGCGAGGGAGGGGGCAATTGCCAGGCTGCTTCTGGGAAGCTGAGGGAAGCTTGCCCTTGTCTGATGGAGGCGGTGCAGGTGGGCTTTGGATGCTACAAAGTATCTGCCTTGCAGTGGGACTTGTTCCAGCTGCCCCCTCAGTTTGCTGGCCAGTGGCTAACGTGCAGGCTGGGAAGGAAGCAAGATTGGGACTGAAGCAAGATTTGCTTTTCCTTAACGACAGGCAGGAAAGCAGCAAAGCTGCCTGGGTTTTGTCATATCTGGGATCTAGGCATTAAAACCAATGTGAAGGCCAGCAGTGTGGAAAGGGAATTCTGTTAGTGTTGCTTTCTTAGAGGAATGGCAGAGTCTTTTGGGGACAAACACCGAGCTTCTCCAAGGGAGCTGGAAGAGGGCTATAGAAATTCTGCATGAATGTTTGCTAGAGAAATGCCCGTGTGCTGTCCCTGTGTGTGTGTGTGTGTGTCCCCATCAGTTGCCCTGAAAAACATCCTGTTTCTCCAAGTTTCAAGGGAGGAGTGATGAGGTGAGAGACCAGCTCAGAGGCCCAAAGGAGGGAAAACATGCAGTGACATTATTGGGCAGCAAAAGGAGACTTGAGAAAGGGGGCAGGATGAATGGCTCCACTTTGAGAGGAAGCTCTGGAGTTGGCTCTGCGCTGGACAACTTGCAAATTCCAGCTCCTCTCAGAGCTGGAGGAGAGCCAGTGGGAGGAGCCCTTCTGGTTCTCCAGGGCAGGAGATGAGGTCTGGGCCCTTGCACAGAGGCAGGCTCCTGTGCACGTTCAGCTGGAGGCACCTTGCAGAGAAGCACCGGGAAGACCCAGGGCTGTCCCTGTACTGCTTTTGCCCGTCTCATCAGGCGACTGAGGAGAAAAGGCCCCATGGGAAGCTTCTCAGAGCAAACTTGCAGCAGAAGAAGTACAAGGGCCAGAGGCGGCCCATGCCTCTTTCTGTCCCATGGCTGCCCTGGGGTTCTAGATGGAATGTTGGGCTGTGCCCATAGCAACTGTCGTTGTCTCCTGCTCCTGCGGCCCTTGCTGGAACGCTGGTGGAGCAGCGCTGGAGCAGCAGCTGCAGGATCAGCTCCTGGGCTGTCCCTGACCAGCCGCCTTCTGCACTCAGCACCAGACCCGGCCTCTGCACCGACGTCCTGGTCTCCTCGTCTGCCTCCGGGCATCCCCACAGCACTTGGGATCCAAGTGTCCAGAATCACTGGCAGGTCCACTGCCAGGGGCACAAAGTTTTTGATCCAGAGTAGAAGGATAGCCAGAAAACGGCTGGGGTCAGAAGAGCTCCCTGGGGCCTAGTCACTTGCTTGGTGCCAGCCTTCTGCTGAAGCAGAAAAATGCTCAGCTTTTGTCTTTGGCACAGTAGGCAGCCTAGGCAGAGCCAAGCCAGGCCCAGCCGCTCTCATAGGCAGCAGGAACTCCCTGAGCGCTGCCGCACTGCCTCAAAGCACAACAACAGCTTCTGCAGAGGGGCCTAAGTGCCTTTGAGACCGAGGGGCAACTTCTGGCGCAGCCTACACCCAGACACGCACACAACACACTGCTCTGGCAGACAAGAAATGCACGGGACGTACTCAGTGTCTTCAGGCTCTGCTCCTCCCTCATCTCGAGCTGCTGGGCTGCGCTGCTGCAGGAAGTGCCAGCAGCGGGGGGGGAGCTGGCTGCTGTTATAAGTAAAGAGCCAAAAATTTTTTTTTTTTTAAGAGTAAAATATATAAATTTATTAATCAAGCTCAAAGCAAGCAGCGCTGGACGGCAGGGGAGTCTCTGCTCCACCAACTGCCGCACCTGGAGCGACTAAGGCCGCCTCTTTATGGAGTAGTTCTTCCGCGTTGTGGTTCTTTCTTCTGCGCATGTGTGTTCTGTTGCTAGGTGGTCGAAGTCTACCTCCCGGTGGTTGTAGTGATTAAGGCGGAGAGTCTTCTTCTCAGTTTTCTGCTGACCTTGAATTGCTCAAGCATAGCCGTTACAACATGTAAGCATGTAATAATTCAGCGGTTCAGTGGTTAAAGTTAAAGCATGTGGCAATCTTATCTAGCTAAGTACGTGCCAAAGTGCATACGGTCCCACACTCCCGCCTTCTTATTCTTTGTAGTTTTCGGAATGGTTTGGCGAACAAAAGAGGTTATGTCTCACTCACAATCCCCCCCTTTTCGTTTTATACTGCTCTTTGTTCGTCAAACCTTGCTAGCTCTTTCTGGCTCAAATCCAGTTTAGCAGTCTTTCGGATTAAGGGGTTGGCTTCTGTTCGTAACACAAGCAAATGGGCAGCTGATAGGCGGTCTTTTACTAGTGCAACTACTCTATTTAAAACACATGGGCCAAAGGTTAGTATTACAATTAACAGAATTAAGGGGCCCATAATGGTGGATAACAGGGTGGTTAACCATGGGGATCTGGTGAACCAGCTCTCGTACCAGCTCTGCTGACTTTCTCGCTCACGCTTCCGTTGTTCTATCTGTTTTCTTAATTCTGACATAGTATCTACTACTACTCCAGTATAGTCAGCATACATGCAACATTCTTCTTTTAATGCAACGCATAACCCCCCTTGCTGTAACAATAGCAAGTCTAGACCTCTCCGGTTTTGCAGGACTACTTCTGATAGGGACCGTACTGAGTCTACTAACGCTGAAATGGCTTTATCAATTCGGGTGAGGTCTTCATCTACGGCTGACCTTAATGCTTGCATTCCTTGGTGCTGGTTTACCAGGGCTGCAGTGCCTGTCCCTATCCCTGTTCCCCCAATGGTTAGTAACACAGCGACAGTAAGAGCAGTTAATGGTTCTCTTTTTACAAGGTGGTGCTCTAGGGTGTCCTGATGTTCTAGGAAATAGTCTTTAGGATGGTAAGCAATCCGTGGTAATATTAACACCTGAATGCAATAGTTGAAAGTAAAATTTTTGTTCCAGACCTCTAGATTTAAACAGGGTAAAACTCCAGAATCGCTACATACCCACTTGGTGTTGTTAGCTGGAATCGCCCACTTAGCACTAAAGGTCCCGTTTAAGGTCTTATTACATAAGTGTCGTTTCTCTAGCGGGACATTCCCTATGCATAGCCCTTTTCCCGTGATAAGCTCCAAAGTTATCCCTGACTCCCTTTTTGTGTTCCAGTCACAGGGTTGAGGGTTAGACGCATTGCTGGCTGTGGCTGGTTCAGCAGACGCTATAGCTTCATAAAAGGGAGGATTCATCATGTAGCAGAGCCAGCATCCTTTAGTTAATTCAATTCTTGTATGATTAAGGACCTGGAAAGTGGCTTGCATCATGTTCCACAGGGTGTTATGGAACGATTGGGCAGTAGGGGCTACGACGGGTAAAAGTGTGGTATGGTCGTGGCTTGATTTATTCAAAGCAGGACTCACTCGGGGGGCCAATACTAAGTTGGGTCCTACTACTGATGGCGAATCATGGTTTGCTGGTCGTTTAAGGATTTGGAATAAATTTCCCCTATCGGTCCCTGGTTCCCAAAAGCGTATTCCCCAGGTTTTACCTACGAGCCATGCCGTGTGTTCGGGTTGCAGAATTGTGAGGTTTACGTTAGTGCAATTACCTCTGGATAAAGTTTCTCCTGAGAGTCCATGCCATGGCTTTATACATCCCTCTGGCCCATATTTTACTGCTAAATATTTATCTGGTGTACCAGGGCTCCAGTCTGAGGCGATAGTTTCGCATCCCCAATATGCACAATAGTAGTGGTTGGGCCAGTGACAAAAGCTTTTCCCAGGATTCGAGGCTGGACATAAATAGAATGCTGTAAGATTCATTACTGGGCCACATTCTCTAATACTTAGTAACTCACATAATCCCATGACAAATGTTGGGCTCCCGGGGGTTACAAGGTCCTTGAGGGGTTTTTCGTCTCCTATTCTCTTCAAGGTCCACCTGAAGGGTTGGTGACTACCTTGAACATATGGTATGAATATTAGAATTGTGGTAAGGGCGGTGTAGAAGGGGTTTGGTAAACTTAACGATAGTAATTTTTGATTTCCAAACGAGGGCCCCGGTCTCCCTTTGTTGAATTTAACTGCTTGTTTTCTGGGCTTAATCCTAGCTTCTCTCCCTGGAGCACCTCCTCTGCCTCGCCCGTCAATCTGAGTGCGGCAGACTACGGGGGGTACTATCTTCTTGGCAGCAGGGGCGCTCTTCAGGAGAAGCATTTAGTCCGCGAGTCCACTTGAACTGGCGGGTGGCCCAATTGTTTTCTTTTAAGATAGGTATATCGCACCGGAGCTTTTTGAGTTTTTTTCCGGCACTCGACTGCTATAATATCAGTCAAGAAGGGACCTGGGGGTTCGTTTGGATGGGTGCAGTGGAGTTCAGGATTTACTCCTAATGCAAATATTTCCCACCAAGCTGGGGATCCCTTTGCCAATTCTCCAGCTGCTACCTTAAAGGCCAATGTTTGTTTAGTAATTAATCTTTGTTCCCTCCAACAGGGCGTACAAACACTCCGAGGAGGTCGTCCTTGTTTACAATGTGCCCACCACGATTCTTTACAGATTTTACAAATGTAACAAGCAAAGGGGTAACAATTACAATCTAACCAGATACACTTTACTTTGACTTCACTTTGTTTTGCTTCAGTACTCCCATCCCACAGCTCTCCATTCTTTTCTAACCGGACTGCTTTAAGATAAGGCTGTCTAAAAGTCTCTTCTAATCGTTTACAATATCCAGGCGCTTCTCGGTGTCCTAAAAGTTGTTTTTGGAGATGCCAATTATCTCCCACCCACTCTTCATAATTTCTGTGCATGGGTTTTCTTTCGGATGGTTAGTTTTAAGTCCTCGGGATTCCCCTGCACTTCCCACGTCTTTTTCTCACACTGTTCGGTTTGGAGAGGAGGGAGCTGGAGAGGAGGAAGGGTGTCGGGAGGAGGAACTGGTCCTTTTATTCGGCTAGCGTGAGTCCATCCGCGTTCTGCTGTTCGGACCGCTGACTCTGTGGTTAACAAAGCGAGATAAGGCCCTTCCCAGCGTGGGGTCAGGGATTCTTTGTCCCACTTTTTGACCAGAACCCAATGCCCTGGTTCTATCTTATGCAGGCTACAGTCTAGAGGAGGTCTCTGAGCTAGCATTCCCTTTTTCCACAATTCCGTCCGGAATTTTCCCAGCACTCCTAAATAATATTTAATGTTATTATCGATTATTTGGGGTTCTGGTGATATATCTCCAAGGGAATAGGGCATCCCATATAACATTTCGAATGGTGAAAGCCCCGTGTCAGTTCGTGGGTGTGTTCGGATGTTTAGGAGTGCTAGTGGCAGACATTTGATCCAGGACATTTTTGTTTCTAACACTAGCTTTGTTAGTTGCCTCTTTATCTCCCCATTAATTCTTTCTACTTTTCCTGAACTCTGGGGATGCCAAGGGGTGTGGAAGTCCCACCTAAGTCCCAACGCCTTTGCTAGTTCTTGGGTAATTTTAGAAGTAAAATGTGGGCCTTTGTCCGAATCAATATTTTGGGGTACCCCATATCGGGGTACAATATTTTCCAATAATATTTTGACCACTGCTTTTGCTGTCTCTCTACTGGTGGGGAATGCTTCTACAAACTGGGTCAAGTGGTCTATTATAACTAATAGATACCGTGTTCGTCCCACCTTTGGCAATTCCGTAAAATCGATTTGTAGACTAGCAAAGGGGCGGGAGGCAACTGGTCGCCCACCAAGCGGAGGCTTCCGGAGATTGGCTTTGTTAACCTTCAGACACACTGGGCAGCTGTTTGTAATTCCTTTAGCCATATCATGTAGGCCCACTGCTATATATTTGATTGCAAAGTGATCGATTAGACCTTGGGCCCCCCAATGCGTTTTTCGGTGTAAATGTTGTAATATTTGTCGTGCCCTTGCTCTAGGTAGGACTTCTCTCCCATCAGCCAGAACCCAATAATCGTCAGATATTTTACTGGCCCCTATCTGTTGTATTTTTTTTATTTCATCTGCCGTAAAGGTTTGAGCTGGTTGTTTCTCCTCAGGTGTAGCAACCGTGAGCTTCATAACTTTACTTGTGTCAAAGGCAGCTCGCTTGGTCAGGAGTCTAGCATCAGAAATCCACTTATCAGCTTTTTGCTGCAACACCCCCCTGATATTATGGGGGGAAAGAACTTTCAGCGCGGCATTAAAGGTAATTTTCCGCGTCTCCTCCACTAACAGGGCACATCCGGCCACAACCTGCAAACAAGTCGGCCACCCTTTGCTCACAGGGTCCAGTAATTTAGACAAAAAGGCTACTGGTTTCTTCTTTTCTGCCCAACTCTGGGTGAGTACCCCGTATGCAACTCCATCAGCGACATTTAAGAACAGGGAGAAAGGCCTTCCCAGGTCAGGCAGGCTAAGGACCGGGGCATGAACTAAAGTTTCTTTCAATTGTTCAAATTGGCATATCTCCTCCGGGGTCCATTTTACTCTTCCCTCTATAGTAAGTTTTGAATACAAATGTGACTGTGGTCACAAGGGTTTTCAGGATGAAGAAGAGACGAGAATGTTGACTCCATGATCAGAAGGCTTGATTTATTATTTTATGATATATGTTACATTAAGACTATACTAAAAAGCAATAGAAAGGAAAAGTTTCTTCAGCAGCTAGCTAAGCTAAGAATAGAAAAGAATGAATAACAAAGATCTGTGTCTCAGACAGAGCAAGAGCCAGCTCTGCCATGAGTGGTCAAGAAATCCAAACACCCACAGGAGACCAATCACCTGTTGCATTCCACAGCAGCAGATAACCATTGTTTACTTTGGTTGCTGAACTGCAGCTTGTCACAAGGAAAAATCCTAAGAAAGGATTTTTCATGAAAGATGTCTGCGACATGTCACCTTTTTTTATTTAGTTAAATTAAAAGGAAAAAGTGTTTGTAATTTTCTCTGCTGTACTCATGCCGAAGAAAAAGACAAACACTTGACAGGTTATCTGTTGCCAATCAAACTCCACTCAAGTGCTCCTGTGGAATGCACTGGGAATTTCTTCACCTGTAGAACATAAAATTCTATCATATTACTAAAACAATTCTATAATATAAGAAAATGCAAAAACAATGCAAAGAAAATTCAAGTCCAAGCAGCTGAGTTTCAGGAAAAGTCCATGGCTTGAAGATGTTCCTCTTTGCCATATCTGAAAGTTTCTTTTGGTCCTGAAACAGGCTTGCTACAGAAAGGTCCATCAATATTTATCAAAAGTCCATTGACAGTCTTCAAAGAATTTTGAGAAAATTTCTGAAATGTCTTGCCACAGCCCTTTATTGAACAACTTGGGCTGAAGCCAATCCCTGGCTCCTTAATGCCTCTGAGCTGCTGCCAGCTCTTTCACCCTTTTTTATTCAATTTAAATTTTTTTTTTTTTTTTTTTTTTTTTTTTTTTTTTTTTTTTGGTCTTGTCGGAAAGAGCAGCAGCAGCAGCAGGGGAGCCAGAGAGAGGCCCTTGGGGGCCCTGGCCCATGTGGAAGGATCAGGAACCCCAGACCTGGCCCACTGAAAGGTGGCCCAGGACCAGAAGGGGGAAGCAAAGCCCCCAAACCCAACAGGAGGCTGGGAGGTGGCCCTGGCCCAAGCAACCAAGGCAGACAGCCCAGGCCCAGCCCCCGAGGCAGGCTCTGCATTGGCACAGACCCGCACCCTGCTGCCAGTACAATGGCAGAAGGGGTGACCAAACGCTTCCTTTCCCCAAAATCACCGAGGCATGCCGGCAATGGGAAGACAGAAGCTGTCCCGAGAAACTTCGTCTCGGGTCTGGGGATGTCCTTTCCCCACAGCAGACAAGCGATGCTCGCTTCCTGCTGTGCCCTCTGCCTCTGCAATGCAAATGCACCAGGTGTTCCTCCCATCTGCCTCACGGCACCACCGCCACCCGCTCTGGGCTGGGGACCAGGGGCAGAACTTTCGGGACCCACCTTCCCCTCGCCGCTGGGGCGCGCGAGGGGCGGCAGAGAGATTCGCATCCCCCAGGGGGAAACCCCGGACCAAACACCCCCCAACCCGCCAAGAATGCTGATCTTGAAAACAGGCAGTCGCGCTGCGCCCACAGCCAGCTGTCGGGCCATGCCTCCTCCACGGAAGGACAGGCTGACGCCCTCTTCCCCTGTCCCAGCTCCCCCCGTAGGGGCAGCCCCGGGACAACCCGAAAAACTCGGGGAGGAAGTCACGCTGGATGCAGGAGGCGCCTCTGCTGCTGCCGCCGGCTCCAAGGCAGCCTCTGACGCAGACATGGAGAACGGAGTCCCCGCAGGGGCGGGCAGCGGGGCCGCCTGGGGAGGCGGCGGGGGCGGCGGGGGCGGCACAGGGTCGGCAGCTTCTTCTGCGCCGGACTCTGACATCGGCCGCGGAACCGCAGTCGCAGAAGGCGGCGGGACGGCCGGGGGGAGCGGTGGATCGCTGTTGCCCAGCAACATCGGCGCAGCCGCGGGAAGCGGTGTCTCTGAGATAGATGCAGGCAGGGAAGCCGGCGGAACCGCGGCCGGAGCGCCCACAGGCTCTGCCGGAGGGGCGGCCGCGGGACGGGCCGCGCGGGGAACCGCCCGCACCCGCGGGGCGGGTTGGGGCGGTGCCCGTGGCGCTGGCCGGGGCGGTGCCCGTGGCGCTGGCCGGGGCGGCGCCGCCCACTCCCATCCCCCCTGAGAGCAACGGGAGGGGGGAAAAAACAGCTCCGTCTGAGCGTGCTCCGAAGACGCGGTAAAAAAAACCTTCGGCCGCGGGCGAAACTTCGCCCCCCCACTGTGGTTCAGGGGGGCTGGAAAGCAGCAGAGCGTCCCCCTCCAAAGGGTCTTCCCCCGGAACCGGGGGGAATGGGCCTTTCCCCTTGCAGTTAGCAATCCAGGGAAAAACAGCTACTCTCCGTTTCAAGACTAGAAAGAGCTTCAAAAAGGTAGGATAAATTGAGGGGCATCCGAACCCACGGCCCAAAAAGAATTGGAAAATGGAGTCCATACACTCCCAGACAAACATATCGAGGGCATATAGCACATTCGTAAAAAACCCAAAGAGCTTTGCCCATCGAAAAAACTCATAGAGATATGTCTCCAACAGGAGAATTACGTCCTCTTCACCCTATTTTTGCCAGAGGGCAAGAAGTTTCTCCTCTGAAGGGGAGAATGGAACCTCATCCTCTAGGGGAGAAGTCCTCCAGATGAGCAGCCACAAACTGTGAATGGCCTCATCTTTAGGAGGGGAAAAACCAACAGTACCTTGTGACAGTGTCCAGGACTCTCTGGCTATCTGCACGGTGCTGCTGAGCTTTCTGAACATCTTCCTGGAGGCTTTTCAGAAGGTTCTCTTTGTGGTCAGCCTTGCTGAGAACTCTGTCCAAATTCGGATCTTCAGTTCTTCAGCTCCTGGCTAGAATCCACTTCTGTGGTCACTTGTGAAGCAACCATCAATGCCACACATTCGGGGTTTACCCAGTGCAGCAATGCTCCTCTGGTGGTCTCACCAAGTGATGATTGTCCTCCTCAGTCGAGGGTCACCAATTGTGACTGTGGTCACAAGGGTTTTCAGGATAAAGAAGAGACGAGAATGTTGACTCCATGATCAGAAGGCTTGATTTATTATTTTATGATATATGTTACATTAAGTCTATACTAAAAAGCAATAGAAAGGAAAAGGTTTCTTCAGAAGCTCGCTAAGCTAAGAATAGACAAGAATGAATAAAAAAGATCTGTGTCTCAGACAGAGCAAGAGCCAGCTCTGCCATGAGTGGTCAGGAAATCCCAACATCCACAGGAGACCAATCACAGGTCTACCTGTTGCATTCCACAGCAGCAGATAACCATTGTTTACTTTTGGTTGCTGAAACTGCAGCTTCTCACAAGGAAAAATCCTAAGAAAGGATTTTTCATGAAAGATGCCTGCGACAGCCTCCACCAAAGGATGTTCCACAGGATCCACCCCAGAGCCTGACATGGGGACAAGGGGCCAGGGCTGTGTGACCAGGACATCAAGGGCGTGGATTATCCAGGTCACTGTGGCCTGGGTTGGGTTGCCCAGGGCAGGAAAGATGTCTGGCAGCTGGAGCAGGGTCTGGGAAGGGCCTCCAAGGTGGGGCTGGAGCCCTTGGGCTGTGAGCAGAGGCTGAGGGAGCTGGGCTTGTCCAGCCCAGAGCAGGGAAGGCTGAGTGGCTCCTCATGCCAGCCTGGCAGTGCCAGCGAGGAGGGGATGGAGAACACAGAGCCAGGCTCTTCACCGGGGGCCTGGTGGGAGACAAAAGCCAAAGGGTGGAAGGGGAAAGAGGGGAGATCAGAATGGGCAGGAGGAGATGAAATGAGTCAGACTGGTTTCAGCATTTCCTCAGCACCAAGAGCAGCCTGACCTCCCTTCTCCATCCACCACCGACAGCTTTGCAAATCAGGAATTGTTGGAGCTGTTTTGCTCCACTCCAGGATGAGCATCCTGATACAAGAACTTAATTGTGTTTATATCTGTCACAGAATGACTTTTGTCTGAAATTACTTTTAGGATGGAAATCACTTGTTGGTGGTGGACTCATCAGATGCTGCTGGGACATTGCACATAGCTCAGGGAAGAGCGTGATTGTTATTAAATTGTGTCCTGTTCAACTGTGGTCTGTTGGCCATGAAGAGAAACTTTCTGTGCCCCTGAGTCTCACCAGTTCCTGACCCCCAAAGGACACAAACCTGATGAGTTGTGGTTCCCACTCCAGTGGCTGCACTTGGACCTCCCTCCATCCCCAGAGCAGAGCTCCCTTGTCCCAGAGAGTCCCTGGCAATGCAGGGATGAAGGAAACAGGACAGGCTGTGGAGATCAGGGGCAGAGCCAGGGAGAGGAATGACTTTTGCATTTGCTGGAGCTGTGCCTTCCCTTGGCTTTGTTGGCTGACAAGAAATGAACATCCCTCTGTGTCTTGGGCAGCTCCTTCTCCAAGGAAAGCAGGTGGGAGTTAGAGCCAAGGAGCTGAGAGCTGCAGGTGCAGCCTGGGCTGGAGGGAGCTCAGATTTGCACAAGGCTGCTCTGAGTGCCAGGGCTTGGATGGGGGAAATGGTGGGGTGGGGCTAGGGACAGAGTCTGATTGATTGTCAGCCATGAAGGGTCTTGATTTTCATATCTATTCAAACTGCATGAGGAGGTACTTGGATTCAGTGTCAATCGGAGATTGCACATATCAATGAATTAACAGGAAAACAAAACTAAACAGGACCTAAAAAATCTTTCCTCACTGTCTTTTTATATATCATGTATTCAGTTTGAATACACTACTGAGATCTACTTAACCACAAATTATTTGAAAATTAAATTCAAATGATTCACAGAGGCTTGGCTTGTTCAGGTGTTCTGAATGTTCATGAGCCCTGGGACCCTGAATTCCTGCACTGAAGAGCTGAAGGCTGAACAAGCCTCTGGAGCAGTGAAATTCAGCAGCAGCCTCCAAGTTGCTGAGGATGTCAGCAGCCCCCAGTGAGGCCATCCCTGCCCAGAGACCGTGGGGGGAATGGGCAGACAAGGAGAGCGTCCCTGGGGCTGGGGCAGCACAACTCAGAGGCACCAGTGGCTCCAGCTGGGCAATGGAGTGTGGAATGTGGCTGGGAAAGCCCTGCCTGGGCTGGGCCAAGCAGCACACACAAGCCCTGACTCTCATCCCACAAACAACTCTCTTAATGAGACATTTAAAAGGAATTACAATTGTTTGTGTCCTCTGAATTGGATGTGCTGGAGAAATACCAACAAGGGATTCTCAGGAGCTCAAAGCAACAAAAGAGACTTTACTGGCAAATTTAGAAAATCAGAGAAGGTTTGTCAAAAGGTTTCATACAACATTCAATCAACACAAAACACTTCTCAAAGCATTGACTTGGCCCATTCAACTTCACAAACTCATAGCTTGTTCAATTTTAAGTTAATCAAAATTTGCAAGGGGACAAAAATAGAAGAAGACACAGGAAGAGAGAAAAATGTGATATAGAGAAGCATACACACAGCTACATAGTCCTGGATTCCAGCAGTGTTCAGATGGAAATTCCAAGAGGATGCAGGGTCAAGATGTGTGCTTGCCTTGTGGTCAGCCTTCAATACCCCTTGGTCTCCCTGGGCCCTTCCCCCAGGTGGGGCTTGGGCTCATTTGGTCCCTCAGGAGCTGGGCTGGGGGCTGCAGAGGTGGCTGTGGAGCATTGCCTGTGCTGGGCCAGGGACTGGCAGCCACTGCTGGGCTGGGATAGAGGCTCTGGGGGGATTGGGGTTCCAGGGCAGGGCAGGGCTGGGCTTCCAGGGCAGGGCAAGGCTGGACCTGCACCTTCCTCCCCCACACATGAAATGTTTCCAGCCAACAATCTCCTCCAGGCTGTCACAGTAAGGCAATGTTGGAGGTGGAATTCCATTCTGGCCATGGGCACTGGGACAAGAAGGGCAGTTCTTTTCCATTGGAAGGAAAGCACAGAGTCCCAGTGTTTGGAAGGCAGGTGAGAGCCTAAGTAGGCCATGGCCAGGCAGACTTCTCAAGAATTGCAGATTTTGTCTGGGATCATTCTTTCAATTAAGGGAATTTTGAAGGTGGAAACCCAGTCTCAGCCATGGGTTCCTGGAGAAGCAGGACAATTCTTTCCCATTGGAAGGAAAGCACAGAGCCTTCCCCAGTGTTTTGGGGACAGATGAGAGCTGACCATTGTGAAACCGTTGCCAGCCAGACCTGTCCTGACAATATTCCTATTGGAATAATCCCTGGATATAAGGAAATTTGGAAGTGAAATCTCAAATCTGGCCAGGGTGCCTGGAGAAGAAGGACAGTTCTTTTCCATAGGAAGGAAAGTATGGAGCCCCAGTGCTTTAATTGCAGAAGAGAAGTGCCCCTCAACATGCCAGGGTCAGCCGGACCAGTCAGGCAGCCCATGGGAGGCCAAAGCAGCCACACCTGTTCTGTGCTCCCTTGGTTTTGGGGGCCCCACAGTGTCACAATGGTGCCTTGGATCCGTGAGGCCCCACTGTGCCATAATGGTGACTTGTTTCTATGGGGTCCAGCAGTGTCACAATGGCAAAGTCCTGCAGTATCACAATGGACCCTTGGTTTGATGGGGTCCCACAATGTCACAGTGGCCCCTAGGTTCCAGAAGGCCCTGTAGTGTCACAATGGTCCCACTTATTCCATGAGGCCTTGCAGTGTCACAATCATCTCCATGGTTCCACAGGCCCCACAGTGTCACGGGACTCCTCTGTTCCATGAGCCCTGCAATGTCACAATGGACCTTTGGAACCTGGGGGTAATGGTCTCCATTGGCTCCACAGTGTCACAATGGACCAGTGATGACAGGAGGCCCCTCTGTGTCACCCTGGAGTTTTGGTTCCATGGAGCCCTGCAGTGTCACAAAGGCCTCTTGGTTTCATAAGGCCCCACAGTATCACAATGATCCTCTTGGTTCTGTGGGGACCCCCAGGGTCACCATGGTCTCAGTGGTTCCATGAAGCCTCACAGTGTCGCAATGCTTTGCCTATTCCATGGGCCTCATAGCATCACAATGGTCTCCATGATCCCATGGGTCACCCCAGTGTCATAATGGTCTCCATGATTCCATGGTGCCCCATAGTACAAAAAGGCCTCTTGGTTCCATGAGACCTCAGAGTGTCACAATGCTTTGCATATTTCATGGGGCCTCATAGTGTCACAATGGTCTCCTTGGTTCCATGGTGCCCCACAGTGTCACAATGGCCCCGTGGCTCCATGAGGCCATGAAGTGTCTTAATGGTGTCT
Source organism: Molothrus ater (assembly GCF_012460135.2). Taxonomy (NCBI): domain Eukaryota; kingdom Metazoa; phylum Chordata; class Aves; order Passeriformes; family Icteridae; genus Molothrus; species Molothrus ater. The sequence goes on from NC_071662.1 coordinate 33,855, forward strand.
CCATGATTCCATGAGGCCTTGCAATGTCACAATAGAGCTTTGGCTCCATGGGGTCTCGCAGTGTCACAATGGCTCCTTGGTCCCATGACACCTCAAAGTGTCACAATGGTCTCCACAGCTCCATGAGGCCCCGTGGTGTTACAATGGACCCTTGGTTTGATGGGGCCTCTCAGTGTCACAATGATCCCTCCATTCCTTGGAGCCACACAGTGTCAGAATGGTCCCCTTGGTTCTATGAGGCCCAGCAATGTCACAGTGCTCTCCATGATTCCATGAGGTGCCACAGTGTCACAATGGTCCCTTGGTCTCACAGGGCCCCACAGGGTCACAATGGTCCCTTGGTCTCACAGGGCCCCACAGTGTCACAACGGTCCCTTGGTTCCATGCGCCCTGTGCTGCTGCATTCCCCCCTCCCCTTCTCAGGCCGCCCTGCCAGCTGAGAAATGCTCCTTGGGGCTCGGCCTTGGCCAACAGCCCCTGGGCTCAGCTCCTCTGCAGCTCATCACAAACACTGTTTGCTCCAGGCACTGCTGCTGCCCAACCAGCTCCTGCTTTCTGGAGGAGCAGCCCTGGGAACTGGTTTTGTTCCCTCCGTGGCACAACATCCCTGTTCTCACCCTGCCAAAGAAAGCTGTTGGTGCCAAGTGCGGCCAGGATGAACCATTGCTGGCACTGAAGTCCCTCTCTTGGGGCCCTGCAAACAGCGCTCCAAAAGGAGCCCTTGGAGCTCTCCAGGGCCAGCGACTCCCTCTGAGTGGGGCCTCTCCCAGCCGGGAACTCTCCCGTTTGCTGCACTCGGGGATCCCCAACAACGACGGAGCCTGGGCCCATCCCCCCACTCCTCCAGGCTCAACCCTTCACCCACTGGGGAGATGCCAAAGGATCCACAGGGAGCATTTCCTGCCCTCAGGGGAATTTCTCCCAGGTGCCTTGCACTGACTCTTTGTGTCTGTGTGCACAGAGGAGTGCCTGTGCTGGGGAAATGTGGCAGAAATGCTGTTCTCTTAGGGGCTTGAGTGCCTTGGATAGGTGAGTCAGTCAGGTCTGTAGGTGAGGTTAAATCACAACGTCTAAGTAAAGGTAAATGCTGTTAAGAGTTGTTCTTTTGCTTAGTTGTTTAATATAACTTATAACCGGAGTTGAATACTGTTAGATGTTATTCCTCTGTTGAATTGCCAAGTCATAGGTGTTAAGTTTGCTTAAATACTGTTAAGTGCTGTTCTTTTGCTAAATTGTGAAGTCTAAGGTATCAGTCAAGGTTAAGGTATAAGTTCAGTCCTGTTAATTTTGAGCTCTGTTAAGCCTGTGGCCTGTATTCCTTTTATCCTTGCCCTCACTGTCCTTATGTCACACACAAACACAAAGGGACAGTTATTGGTTCATTTCTGTTTTGATTGGCTGGATTTTGTTTAGTTCTGTCATTGCTTTGTTTCCTTGGTGTGCCTGAAGTGTCCAGTCAGGAGCAGCGGGACTCTTGCCAAGGAACTTTGTGCTGCTGTCCCTTAATATTAAATCTGGTTTTTGCTGATCCCTTGCTGGGGATTTTTTCAGCGCTCTCAAGGCCTCGTTGGTAACAGGATGAAGGAGCCCTGTCCAAGGCTCTGGCCCTGGGGGACACGGGGATGCTGCCAGGGGGTCCCGGTCCCCCTGTGCCACCCCCAGGGCCCCGGCCCCCCGTCCCCGTGTCAGGTTCTGGGGTCGATCTCGTGGAACATCCTCTGGGGGAGGCTGCGGCGCCGGGGGCAGGGGGACCCGGGGGGACAGGGGACCCCGCTGTGCACGAGCAGGGTTGGATTGCTCTGGGGGGAACTGTGAGGGGAGCCGGGGCAGAGTGACCTCCCCAGTGACCTCACACAGCCCCTGTGATGTCACACAGCCCCTGTGATGTTACAAAGCCATTTCTGTGATGTCACCCTATGATGTGATTCAGCTGCTCTGTGACGTCACAGAAGCCTCTGTGATGTCAAAATGTCACCCTATATTTTCACAGTTTGTTCTGTGATGTCACAGCCAGCTCTATGATGTTACACAGCCATTCAGTGATGTCACAACGCACTCACTGATGTCACAGAGTCACCCTCTATGATGGCAGGATTGACTCTATGGCCACACACCCTACTCTGTGATGTCACAGACAGCTGTGTAATGTCAGAACTCCCTCAATGATATCACAAAACCCTATTTGTGATGTCATACTGCCACTCTGTAATGTCACAGCACACACTCTGACCTCACAGTCGCTCTGTGATGTCATACAGCCGTGCCATGATGGGCGCAGACTGCCCTGCTATGTCACAGAATCCCCTCTGTGATGCTGTAGCTGCTCAGTGCCCTCACACAACAAACTCTGTGATGACATAGCCCAATCTGTGCCCTCACACAGCCCACTCTGTGCTGTCACACAGCCCCTTGCTGACATCACAGCTGCTCTGTGCCTCCATGACACAGGCACAGAGGAGCTGCTGTGACACAGCCCCCACTGGGACATGCCACAGCCCCTGCCAGTGCTGAGCCCCTGGGAGCTCTGTCTGTGCCCTGCTGGTGTCCCTGAGGGGCCCTGGCAGTGCCCCAGCCCTGCTGGGCTGTGCACATGAGCTGCTCCTGGCCAGAGCTGTCTCTCTGCAGCTCTGCTGCCCTTGCCAGGAGCTGCCTCTGGGCCAGGAGCCCCGCCCAGCACAGCAGCACAGGCACAGCACAAGGACTGTAATGACCCTCTGGGGCTTTGGTGCTCTTTGCATCAGACTCAGTCCCTCAGAGTGTGCTCAAAGAACTTCTCAGGGACTCAAAAAGAGAGTGAAACAATGAAGTTTCTCATAATTTAAATGGATCCATCTGAGGGACAGGACTAAAGAAATGTCCGTAGGTTCCAGGTAGAGCAAAACACTGGTGGCAGTGATGACAGGTGGGGACAAGGAAGGCAAAGGTGTCTCTGGTGCTGAGCAAACCTGCGCCTCTGTCCCTGCAGGCTGTGGGCATCCCCCGGCTGCCCCACCTGGCTGGCCCCTTCCTTTGCTGACAGCTCTGCCTCCTGCCTGCCCCTGCCTGCCCACACAAAGCCTGGGGCTGCTCCAGGCTCCTGCTGGGGGACGTGCTGCACCACAGCCATGCCCTGCCAGGGAAATTCCTTTCTCTTGGTGTCCACTCTGGGCCTCCCCAGCTGCCTTTGGTGCTATTATGTCTTCTTCAGGCTCATTCCCACAAAGAAGAAAATCTCCAGCCTCTCTGAAACCACCCTTCCATCCCTCCCAGGCTATTCCTGTTCTGTCCTCAGTTTCCACACCACTGACCCCAGAGCCCTCAGCCTCTACCTGCTGGTTTTGTGATGAGACCTCCAAACCCCATCTTGGGAGATTTTTGGGTCCTCTCCAAGGTCTGTGAATATGGAAAAACAGTGATCAAAGTTATTTTCTCCCAAATCTTGCAGTGACAGAAAAACAGACAATATCTCTAAACTGAATGAGGGCAGATTTACATTTGTTAGAAAGAGGAAATATTTAACAATTATGAAAGTTACATGAAACTGCAACTGTTTCTCCAGAGAATTGGATGCCCCATCTCAGGAATTGTCCAAGAGCAGGAGCTTTCTTCAACCTGACCCAGTGAAACCCTCCCACCCCAGTGACAAAATTCCTTTTTTGTGGTTTCTCTGATGTGCTGGGAGCCCTCACAATGCTTCTGGCCAGAATGTCTGCTGAGGTCAGCCAGGCTGCTGCAGGGGCAGTGCCCTCACAGCCATCACCATGGCAGCCCTGTCCCCTGGGCCTGGCTCTGCCCTTTCCTCTGCCCCTGCCTTGGCTCTGCTGGCATGAAGAGTTTTGTCATTGATATCTTGTCCCCAAGGTGCTGGGGCCAATGGCTTCCCAGTCAGGCTCCTGGAGCAGAAGTGGCTTTTCAGAGGCCAGCCAGGAATGAGCCCTGAGGCAGCAGCTCTGCAGTGGTGGCCACCAGGCCGGGCTGCCAAGGGAGGCTTCTGGCCATGGCCTGCAAGCAGCCGCTGCTGCCAAGGTGCCTTTGGTGCCTCAGGCTCTCCCTGGCACAGCTCCCAGCACGGCACTCTGCCCTTGTGCCCGAGGCCTTCCCTGTGCTGGGGCTGGCCTGGGGCTTTTCCTGCAGCGGGACCTGCCCTGCTGATGGCACAGGAAAGGCACTTCCTGCTGGAGCAGGAGGCTCTGCCTGCAATGGCCTCCAACAACCCCAGCAAGGCCCTGTTGACTTCAAAATTGCTGCCTAGAGGACTTTGTTCAATTAATTGTTATAGCTCCTGAACTGTGGACTAAATTATTGTGGGTAAGTTCTTTCTTCTAATCATGATCAAAATCAGAGTCATATTTACATAAATCTATGTGGTATCCCATCATTAATCCTGTGGGACAAGCTGCATTAAAGTTCAATTCCACCTGTCCAATCCTTTACACCATTGACAAAGTCTGTGGCAGGAATGTGATCCAGCTGCTCCCAGTCTCCTCTCATAGAAGGAATTTTAGAAGTCTAGGGGTCCTGCAAGGGTGTGAGAATCCATGGTGCCTGTTGAGTGTCATTTCTCCACATCATGCCTCAGAAGGAGTTTCTCCAATAAAGAAATAAAACTTTCACCTGAAGCTCCCACTGTGCCCATGACAGGAACCCCTGTGAGTGTCTGGGACGTCCCGGCTCTTTGGCAGCCTGGGGACTCCTGGGATGTCACCGTGGAGCCCCCGTGAGTGCCTGTGACAGATCGGTGCCTTTGCAGCCCAAGGTGCCCTGGGATGTCACCATGGAATGGCTGTGACTGCCTCTGACCACAGGGCTCTTTACCATCCCCAGAAAGCTCTGGGAAGTCTCCATGGAGCCCCAGTCCCTGCCTGTGACATTCCAGCTCTGGAACAGCCTGGAGACTCTTGGAAAGCACCCATGGAACCCCTCTGATGGCCTGTGACAAATCTGAGCCTTAGCAGGCAACCATCCCCAGCCCCCTGTTGCTATGGTCAGTTTCCATGACAACCATCACCAGCCCCCTGTTGCTATGCTCAGTCCCTTGGCAGCTCCATGGAGACCCCATGCCAGGGGTGGTTGCCATGGACACCAGCTCAGGCCTGCAGCCAGAGCCCGTTGCCATGGCAACCATTGGCAGCCCCAGCCCCAGGCTGATGGGATCCCAGAAGCACAGAATTGGCTGAGCTGGGAGGGACCCATCAGGATCCTCCAGTCCAACTGCTGGCCCTGCACAGGACACCCCAACAATGCCAGCCTGGGCCTGGCAGCGCTGGCCAAACGCTGCTGCAGCTCAGAGAGCCCTGGAGCTGGGACCCTTCCCTGGGAAGCCTGGCCAGGGCCCCAGCAGCCTCTGGCCAAAAACCTTTTCCTGACATCCAAGCTGAGCCTGCCCCGACTCAGCTGCAGCCGCTCCCTCCACTCCTGTCCCTGGGCACCAGAGGGAAGAGGTTCCCACAGCCCCAGCCAGGGACCCGCTTCCAAGGCTGCTGCCATGGCCACCAGGGCTGGCACCAGCTGGGATGCTTGGTTTCCATGGGCCGGGCTTCAGGAATGGGATTCCCCAATTTCCTGCTCCCGCTAAAACCGCGCTGCCCTCGCTGCCCTCCCACCTCCCATGGAAAGAACAAAAGGCAAAGATCCCGGGCTGGGATAAGAACAATTTATTGGGAACAGCAATGAGATAGGGAACAAACAGAGCAGAAACGATATTGATAACAGAAGGGATAAATAAAACTGTTTACAGGTAAAACTACAACACAACTCACTGGGTCTGTCTGGCCACAATTTCCCCCTGCCTGGAAAGGACACCCTTCTCCTCAGGGAGAGAGAGAGAGAAAGAGAGAGTCCCTTTCCTGCCCCTGGAAATGTTCTGGGGTGGGAGTGAATGTAATGTCACAGTCATGGCCAGACCCTCATGTTCTTCAATCCCACATCAGGTCATTGGCAGGGTCAGGAAATGGGACAGGTAGCTCCACCTGCTGTTGGGGCACTGGCAGAGCTTCCCTTACTAGTGGCTCCATTGGTGCCTGGTCAAGTCAGAGCTGATTGTGAAACTCTTCTCACATATGGGGCACTCGTAGGGCCTCTCCCCAGTGTGGATGCGTTGGTGGGTGATGAGGGCAGAGCTGCAGCTGAAGCCCTTCCCACACTCCCCACACTCGCAGGGCCATTCCCCAGTGTGGATCATCTGGTGGCTGATCAGGGTGCTGCTCTCGCTGAAGCTCTTCCCACACGCCAGGCACTTGTGGGGCTTCTCCTCATTGTGAAGCTGCCCATGGCCAACCAGCTCCGAGCTCTGGCTGAAGCTCTGTCCACCTTCCTGGCTCAGGGTGGGTCTTTCCTCCTCAGAGCACCCTGGGCTGGCTTTGGAGCCCCTCCTCCTGTGAGATCTCTGGGGCTTTTCTTCCCTGTTGGATTCCTGTGAACTAGAGTCGCTCAAAAAAGCATCTTCCACAAGGTTCTGCCAAGGAGATTTTTCCTTCCAGGTCTCCATCCTCAGCTCCTTGTCTGGGGGAGAAAGGACAAGGAGAGGATGGGATTTGCCTCCATGCCAGAGGGAAGGGGAAGGAGATCCCCCCAGTGCATCCCCGGCAGGACGGGGTTGGCAGCAGTGTTGTCCTGCAGCCGGGGGCTGTGCTCGGCTGGGAGATGGAGCAGGAGAGAGGGGGAAAGGGGCACTGAATTCCTCCTCACCTGCCTGGGGCTCCTGGGGCATCATCCTCTTCCTCACAGCCTCCTCCTTCATCTGGAAAAGGTTTACGGGATGGGAAATCCTACTATGGGAGAAAACAAGGGATAAGCACACTAAATTTTATACTGGATTGAAGGCAAACCTGCGGGAGAGTCTAAGCCGGAATTACAATTTAATAAGAAAATGAAGATCAAGGCAATGATACAGAAACACTGCCTTAAACTGACAGAGCCAGGATATAACCTGACACCCTGCTGGTCAGGGTGGTGGCAGCAGTCCCATTAAATGGTGGCTGCAGTCCTGTTGGAGTGATGAACGTGATTCTGTCCAAGCAGTGATCCTGTAGAAGGGTCTGGTCTTCCTCTGAAGGTCCAGGGGTGGTTCTGGAGCTCTTGTCCTCTGGGAATCCAGTAGGCAAGCTGCTCCTGGTGTAGCAAGGCTCAGCTTATATCCAGGTAGGAATGCTTGGATCCTGCCCCTGGGCGGAGCATCCCACAATGGGATGATGGAATTTGATCAGTCCTGCAGTGACACTCAATGGCCCATTCACAGAAGATATCTCCCCTGGAGGGCGTTATCAGGGCTGAGTCATGGAAGAGATCAAGAACACTGCCCCGCCTGTTTATAGCAGTTGATGAGGATGGGGATTGAAAACATGCATTTGGTTCCATCTTACATTGCAGCCTGAAACAGTGGGGGAATCCCTGCTCAGGGGGTGAACACCACCCCCCTTACCCAAACTGGCTCAGGTGTAAAACCCCCACCCCGGGAAGGCCACACACACAGGGGACAATGTCACACTTGCCCTGCCCCAGGGGAGGTCTCTGTCCCTGTCACTCCCTTGCTCTCCCTCCCTTTTCTCTTTCTTTCCATCTCTCTCCCTACCTCACATTTACTGTTCAATAAAATCCACGATGAATTTTGCCTCATTAGCACTTTAATTGGGGCAGAGGAATCTCTCTAAACATTTTCTTAACCAGATTGCGAGATTATTTTGGCACAGTGAGTTTGGGCACTATTCTCTGACCCCAAGTGTCTTTGACAACAGCATGGTTCCCTCCTCTGAGGAGGTTGTGGTTCTCTCTGTAGGAACTCTTGGAAACTTGGATGCAGCTTCCTCTGAGCAACTTTTTGGGACAACTGATGAGGAAAATGGCTGTTGTGGGTGGCTAGTGAAAAAGAAAATATTTTGTTGTTTTTCCTTGAAAAGTTTGTTAAAATCACTGGAGGAAAGGGAGCAAAAGATACCAGCGAGACTGACAAGGTTCATTCACCCCAAGGTGAGGAACACAGGGCTGCTAAAAGTCCCACAGGAAGCCCAGCTCAAGTAGCTAAATTCTCAAATAACTCCCAGATTCACAGGATTGGGGGCTTTGCCAAATGTGAGAATCATTTTTCTCTTTGTCCCTGTCACCTTTGTGACAGCTACACAGAGCTTTCCCTTCCTTTTCATAATCTGTATTGGGCTGAATTTCCACTTTTCTTTTCTTAGAACCTGCCAGCAGCTGAGCTGGAGCTGTGCAGGAACCAATGAAACTTGGAATTGCCACAGAATTGCTTCTATTGTCAATTTGTTCATGTTTGGGATTTGTTTGTGTTTTCATCACATGTGACTTGTGGGAAAATCAAATATTCATCAAAGTGATTTATGCAGAGTTAATTTTGTTTTCTGCCAAGTTTATTTTGTCCAGTGCTCTGGGGATCCCTGAGGGGTCTCTGAGCCTCTCGCCCTGGGGGATGCTTGGGAGGGGCTTGGGTGGGTTGTCCCTGTCCCTGTCACCCCAGGCCATTCCCCAGGGGCTGTCCCTGTAACCCCAGGCCATTCCCCAGGGGTCTCCATCATTCTCACCCAGGGAATGCCTGGGGGGTCTCCCTCCCTCTCTCCCCTGTGCCAGGGGGTGCTCGGGGCAGTCTCTGTCCCTCTCAGCCCAGGGGATGCTCGGGGCTCTCTGTCCCCTGGCCCTGGGGGATGCTCGGGGGGTCTCCATCCCTCTGGCCTCAGGCAATGCCTGTGCAGGGCTGGGCACCAGGGGCTCTGTGTCCCTCTCACTGCTGAAGCTGCTCGGGGCTGGGGGGGCTCTGCCACCTTCTCACCCCTGGGGAGGCCGGGGGGGTCTCTGTCCCTCTCAGCCCTGCTGTGACCCCACCCAAACATCAGCGGGGTCACAGGGACAGAGACACCCCCAAACCCCCAGAAGGGCTGAACCTGGGATTTGGTTTGGGGCCGAGGATTTAGGAAGGGGCTGGAATTGGGGCTGGAGTTGGAGTTGGGGCTGAGATTTGGATTAGAGCTGGGATTGGGGTTAAGGCTAGACATGGGATTGGCTTTAGGGCTGGGGTTGGGATTGGGTCTGGGGCTAGACGAGTCTGGCACTGGGATGAGATTAAATACAGAACTGTGAGTGTGTCTAAACATGGAGTGAGATTGAGACCAGGATCAGGGTCAGGTTTGGGACTGAGCTCACCCAGAGCAGGACAGGAGGGGATGTCACTGTTGGAAGGTTTGGGGAAAATACTGATTTGGGGAAAACCAAGGTGTGAATGCCTTGGTTGGGGATTCCTCCCACACAAGTCCATCTCTGGAAGTCACCTGATGTCCATAAAAACCTCCAAAAATCAAGAGTGTATTAAAAAAAAGCCACCAGGAGTGTCCCATGTCCAGTCTCATCCCTCTGGGGTTCTGGTGGTCCCCTCTCTCTGGCCTGTTGGGGATCCCATGGGTCCTGGGGATCCCCCCTCTCCAGGGTCCTGCTAAGGGATGCAGGCGGATTTTGGAGTCCCAGGGTCCCCCTCTCCAGCCTCCCCTCAATCCAGCCACTTGGGGTTCCCCCTTCTTTCCACCAACCTGTCCTGGTTTAGGGCAAATTTGGTTGAAAACCTGCAAAAGGAGTTTCCTCTAGAATGCAGATTCAGCAGCCCCACCCTCAGCCAGTTCGGGAAAATATTTCCTTGGAGAAAAGTGGAAAAAAACTTTATTTAACAGGCAAAGCATTCACCAGCACAAAAATTGAACAATATTGAGCAATAAAACCTCCTGCTGCTGGAAAATAGGTGACAAACTCTGAAAGTCCCTCCTTGGGCTTGGGCTTGGCTCACTCATTGTCTTATCAGTCTCTTATCAGTCTCTTATCAGTCCCTCCTGTATTGGAAATTCGGTGACCCAGGCTCAGCCCGGTGGGCCACAGGTGGGACCTGACGGTGGTGTTCTGGGTGTTCAGTCCAGAGCAGGTTTAAACAGCTCCAAAGAAAAAGAAAAACCACAGTCCAGGGAACTTCTCTGCCTCAGAGAGCTAAAAACTAACTAAAAGCACAGGAGAGCTCTGTCCTGCCCTCTGTCCATCCAGGAGCCGGAATGTGGAGGAGTGAGTGCAGTGTCTGAAAACAAACTGCAGCTTCTTCCTCCTCCCCTTGGCTCCCAGAACCAGCCTTAAAGGTGCAGAACTCATTTCTGGGCTAAACGGACCGATGGGGCACGGGCATCATGAAGTCACCCCAGGACGCGCCCCTGTCAGGGTCAGGGGGTCCCGTCCCCGCCTCATCTCCGGGCTGCTGGGGGTGCCCCAGCTCCGGTATTGCCCCTTCCCCTCTCCCCGCCCCGGGGGTCCCCCGTTCCACAGCCCCGGCTCTCATGGGGATCCCCAAAACCAATGTCCCGCCCCGTCGGTACCGGGCCATCCCCACGTGGACCCCCGGGACCCTCCCGAGGGGCGATTGCGGCTCCTCTGCCCCTGAAAAAGCTGCTCTTAGGGAGCCCGGAGATACCCGGGGCTCGAGTCCGGGATCTGCCGGCTCCGAACACGCTCCAAAAAAATCCTCCCGGACACCCCTGGCTGGAGTTATTTGGGAATTTAGCTACTTGAGCTGGGCTTCTTGTGGGACTTTCAGCAGCCTTGTGTTTCTCACCCTGGAGTAAATGAACTTTATCAGTCTCGCTGGTATGAATTGCTCCCTCTCCTCCTGTGATTTAAAGAAACTTTTCAAAGAAGGACAACAAAATATTTTCTTTTTCACTGGCCACCAACAACAGCCATTTTCCTCATAATTTCTCCCATAAGTTCCACAGGAGGAAGGAGGGTCTGTGTCCAAGTTTCCAAGAATTTTTCCAGGAAGAACCACAACCTCCTCAGAGGAGGGAACCATGCTGTTGTCAAAGGCACCTAGGGTCAGAAAACAGTGCCTAAACTCACAAAACCAGAATAATGTCGCAATCTGATTAAGAAAATTGTTAGAGAGATGCCTCTGTCCCAATTAAGGTGCTAATGAGACCAAATCCTACGTGGATTTTATTGAACTGTAAATGTGAGGTAGAGAGAGAGATGGAAAGAAAGAGAAAAGGGGGGGACAGCAAGGGAGTGACAGGGACAGAGACCTCCCCTGGGGCAGGGCAAGTGTGACATTGTCCCCTGTGTGTGTGGCCTTCCCGGGGTGGGGGTTTTCCACCTGAGCCAGTTTGGGTAAGGGGGGTGGTGTTCACCCCCTGAGCAGGGATTCCCCCACTGTTTCAGGTTGCAGTGTAAGATGGAACCAAATGCATGTTTTCAATCCCCATCTTCATCAACTGCTATAAACAGGCGGGGCAGTGTTCTTGATCTCTTCCATGACTGAGCCCTGATAACGCCCTCCAGGGGAGATATCTTCTGTGAATGGGCCATTGAGTGTCACTGCAGGACTGATAAAATTCCATCATTGTGGAGAGCTAGGGATCTGCGTGCGGAAGATCTCGGGCTGTACGGGTAGATAAGAAAGCCCCCCTCACCCTGCAGTCTGTCCGTTGCTCCATACCCGGCCACACCCGGCCGGACGTGAGCAGAGGGAAGTGACACAGACTGCCCAAGCCATAAATACCCCTGAGACCCCTCAATAAACGCCATTTGCTGTCTACCACATTGGTGTATGTAGCTTTGGACCGTGACCCTGGGCCTTGGGTCACCGTACTGGACCTCCCGAACCAGGTCGCCATGCCGTAATGGCAACATCTGGTGCCGAAACCCGGGAAAATTGCAGCGCCCGGAGTTCGGGATTTCGCCCGGACAGGGGACCGGCGGCTGCACAGCAGGCCTAGTGCAGCGGGGGGGACACCCCCGGACCAGTGTGGACCATGGAAGCCATAGTGAAGGTCGTAACTCAGATGCCTGCTCAATGGGGGATTGATTGTAAGCCAAAAGATTTATGTCTTGCTATACCGAGACTTATTAAGCTGGGGGCGATAGACAGCCCGGTGGATATTCTCCATTCGGAGATATGGGATACTTGTACAAAGGTTTTAGCTGAGGAAACTATGTCCTCAGGCTCAGGGAAAGCTCTAAAGTCATGGGGCAGAGTCGTGCAGGCTCTGCAGAAAGCTAGAGAAGAGCAGGAGACCTAGAAAGCCGCGCAGGCATGGTTATTAGTCCCGCCGCAGTTGGGGGTGGGCGCGGCAACGCAGACCGTGGAGGGCTTCGATCAGATCGGCACTGCGGAACCGCGAACGCTGGATTCCCCCGAGCAGACCGCTTCACCATCAGAGGTGGGGGAACTCGCGCTGGCGTTTTGGCGGGGGGTAACAGAGGAAGCGCGGGAGGCGGCGAAATTGCCGGACCCCGAAGGGGTGGATAAAAGCGCACCCCCTCCATATGCGTTTGAAAATGGCGCCGAACCGCGTGTTCAGGGCGGAAAGGGAAACACGGGGGGGCGGAAATGCAGTCAGCCTGCTTAACAACGCATGCGCGGGCGAGCGGGGGGATGGGGCGGCCCCCGCGGAGGAGCGTAAGGCCAATCAGAGCGCTCAGTTCACTTTAGGTCCTTATAGGACAAGGACCTCCCCCAGTAGGAGGCGGGGGGACCCCAGGGGGAGGGAACGGCCCAACCCCCGCAAGAAGGGGCGGGGTCGGAGCCTGAGAAAAAGGCAGAGCAGCCCGGAAACGTCCGGGCAGTCGACTTCCGACTCGGACTCGGACTTGAGCTCCGACCTCGAGAGGGGATCGGGGAGTTCCGACTCGGATTCGGGTTTTAACAGAAGGAGAGCAGCGGCATACAAGGTCACTAGCCAGAGCGCTCCTGCATGGGTGAAGGGGATATCGGAGAAAGGTCGAACTCCGCTTACAGACTGGCGGAAAATAAAAATAGCGTGTGCTGAATGGACTCCGTCGGCGAAACTGGTGTTCCCCGTTCGGGTGGGGGGAGCCGGCGGAAATCAAAGGACCTATTTCCCGGTAAACCCGAAAGACGTGCAGGCAATTATTAAAGCAATTGCAGATAGGGGAATTAATTCTGCCATGGTTTCCACACTCATTGACAGCGTTTTTGGAGGGGATGACATGTTACCTTTTGATATTAAGCAGACTTGCAGAATGATTTTTGATGGGGCAGGGATGATCGTTTTTAAGCAGGAATGGGAGGATAACTGTATTAAGCAGCTGGCCCTGGTAACAGGGGCAGACCATCCACTGCACGGCTCCAGCATACAGAGGCTAATGGGCACAGACCCTACAATGATCACCCCTCAGGCACAGGCTGAGGGCTTGCGGGCACATGAGGTTATGACAACAACCCGTGCTGCCTGAGAAGCCATCCGTGTTGCTTCCAAAGTAAAAGCCAAACCGTCACCTTGGTCCACAATAAAGCAGAGTGAGAGTGAAAGCTTCACTCAGTTTGTGGATCGTTTACAGGCTGCCTTGGACTCCTCAACATTACCCTCAGAGGCAAAGGGTCCTGTGCTGGCAGAGTGCCTACGCCAGCAATGCAACTCAGCCACCAAGGACATTTTAAGATCACTGCCGCAAGGGTCTAATCTAGCTGCCATGATCAGACACGTTGCAAAGGAAGAACACCTAGCTCCCATTCAAGCAGCAGTTCACACTGCAATAACAAGTGTCATGGCATGCTTTAAGTGTGGCCAAGCTGGGCACGTGGCAACAAACTGCCCCCAGTCAGGGCGCCCACCAGCAGCTGCTCCACCATGCCAGGGGAGACCTAGGGGACCATGCTGGGGATGTGGAAAGAAAGGGCATTTAGCTAAGGAATGCAGATCCAGGCATCAGGGAAACGGGAGAGGGAGGGGGCAGCCGGGCCGTATCCAGCCTCCTCCCACCTGGAACATGCAGCGGCCCAGCTACAGCAACCCCCAATGGGGCACAGGGCTTTCATGCCCACCACCTCCACCCCCTCAGGGAATGACCAACTTTGTCGCCCAGCCAATGGCTCAATCGAACCCATCTGCACCTCAGGAATACCAAGAACCGCTCCCTGGGGCTGAGGCCCCTGGGTGGCTTTGGCCATGAAAGCATGGGAACGGGACTCATGGGTGGCCTTTGCCGTGAAGGTGGGGAAACACCCACTGATCGTGTGGGCAGTGTGTCGTCCACAACAGCTCCGACGACTCGGCCATCTGCCTTCCCTTTTGGGTGGACACAGGGTCAGATGTCATCATCATCCCAGACATACATTGGCCTCGACCATGGAAGCTAGAAGTAGCCCCCATGGTGGGCGGAGTTGAAGGGCTGTCCCGAGCCCACAAGAGCACCCAACCAGTGGCAATAACCCTCTGCACCGAGAGAGGACCGGGAAGAACTACTACCCTCACTGCATATGTGATGTCGGACTGCCCACCCTTGCTAGGGAGGGATGCCCTAGCCCTGCTGGATGTTAGGGTGACAAATTTATTCTAAGGGCCACTGTTGCGTACCCGCCATTGCCCATCAAGCTGACTTGGAAATCAGCCGACCCAGTGTGGGTCGAACAGTGGCCCTTGTCAACGCCTCGAATGACTGCCCTCATTGAGTTAGTTAGCCGTGAATTACACAAGAATCATATAGAACCCTCCACGAGTCCATGGAACACTCCGATCTTCGTAATACCTAAGCGGTCTGGTGAAGGCTTTCGACTCCTGCACGACTTGCGAGAAGTGAACAAGAGAATCCAGCCTATGGGCCCTGTGCAAACTTCGCTGCCCATGAACTCTGTGATACCAAAAGGACAACCCTGTGCAGTGCTCGACATCAAAGACTGCTTCTTTTCTATTCCCCTGCACGAAGACGACAAGGAGCGTTTTGCCTTCTCCATCGTCTTCCCAAACAGCCAGCGGCCCAACCTACGCTTCCAATAGAAGATGCTTCCACAAGGAATGCTCAACTCCCTGACTATCTGCCAGATCACCGTGGACTGAGCGCTAGCACCAGTCCGGCAGAGCAATCCGACTGTAACCATCGTGCAGTACACGGACGACATCCTGATCGCCGCACCATCCACGAGACAAGTGGACCAGCTGGTGTCTACCATCTCCGAGACCTTAAGGACAAATGGCTTTGAGGTAGCAAGTGCAAAAATAAAAAAGGGACCGTGCGTGACCTTCCTAGGAGTGGGAATCACAAGCTCCTACATAACTCCTCCCCAGATGAAAATCCGCCGAGACATCAAGACACTCCACAACATGCAACAGCTGGTAGGGTCCTTACAGTGGCTCCACAACATCGTCCTGATTCCTCCCGAGGTCATGGACCCTCTGAATGACCTCTTGAAAGGGAAGAACCCATGGGAGCAAAAAACCCTGACACCGGAAGCGGTAAGCTCGCTCAACTTCATCGAACGTCAGATGTCAGAGAGCATGCTCACCAGATGGGACTCAAGTGCTCCAGTCGATCTGTATGTCCACTTTACAAAAAAGGGGGGAGTGGGAGCCTTAGCCCAAGGACCCCCCGACAAGGCCCAACCAATACTATGGGTGGTCTTGGGGAAACCGTCGCGTGCCTTTTCCCCGGGAGTCGAGTGCCTCTGCAGCCTCATCATGAAGGGCAGGAAACTCGCCCTAAGACATCTGGGCATTGAACCTTCCAGGATAAGCTTGCCTCTCCGCAAACAGCTCTCTGCGCAGTCAACAACAATATTGGAATATCTAGCCATGGCCCTTACAGGCTTTGGAGGAGAGATTCGCTACGCGGAAAAACCCCCTTGGACTTGGCTGCTCACGGTCATCGATATCGACCTCCCACCAAAAGTACTTGACCGACCACGGGCGGGACCAGCCATCTTCACGGACGCATCATCACAGACCTCCACCGCAGCGGCAGTATGGCAGTCAGGAGAACAGTGGCAATGTGTCAAGGCAACCGACCCCACGCTTTCGGTCCAACAGCTTGAAGCAGCAGCTGTAGTGCTAGCGTGCGGACTGTTCCCAGAACACCTTAACATTGTGACTGATTCCATATTTGTGGCCAAGCTCTGCCTAGCCATGTCCGGACCAGGTGTGTCAGTGTCCACAGTGGCAACGATGCTGGAGGAAGCACTCTATTCACGGAAAGGCACCATATCAGTCATTTATGTCAACAGCCACGACCCGGTCAAAGGATTCTACCAAATAGGCAACGACAAGGCTGACGCCGCCGCAAAGGGCGTATGGACACTGAAAGAAGCTCGTCAGTTGCACGAATCCCTTCACATCGGAGCTAAAGCGCTTGCGAAAAGGTGCGGGGTTTCTACCGCGGACGCAAAGCACGTTGTCGCTACGTGCCCCCACTGCCAGAAGTCGCCACTGTGGTCGAGTGGCGTCAACCCCAGAGGCCTCAAAGCCTCAGAAATATGGCAAACAGACTTTACACAATGTCAGCTGTTGAAACCCCGAATGTGGCTCGCAGTTACCGTAGATACGTACAGCGGCATGATTGTGGCCACACAGCATCTCAAGACCGATTCCAAAGCGACCATCCAACATTGGCTAACAGCCATGGCATGGCTTGGAGTTCCAAAACAGATCAAAACAGATAACGGCCCAAACTTCACCTCAAAGGTAGTCCAAGCATTTGCCTCGAAATGGAACATCGCCTTGGTGCATGGCATCCCATACAACAGCACCGGGCAAGCCATCATCGAAAGAGCAAACCAGACTCTGAAAACTAAGCTGGAAGTGCTAGCAAAGGCAGAAGGCTTCACCAATGCCATTCCCCCGGGTGACCAGGCGCGCATGCAGGCAACTGCGCTGCTAGCATTAAATCAATTCCCTAGGGAGGACGAAACAAACAGTCCTGCTCAGAGACACTGGGCCACTCGGGCGCTAGAGGAAGGCCCACGGGTGGTGATCAAAAATGACCCAGGGGAGTGGGAACAGGGTTGGAGATTAGTGCTCACGGGGCGAGGGTACGCAGCTGTCAAAAAGGACGGCAAAATTAGGTGGTGTCCACTTGGGTCAATCAAGCCCGACCTTCACAGTGGGCGGGACGGGGCTGATGAGAATTGTGAGTTTCTATTTACAGGACATGCTTATGGGTCGTCCCCGGGATGCGTACATTCCCCTTCCAGAGGAAAGTGACAGTCCACCAAGCCGCCGGACAGCGCCCGAGAGACCCACACGGGTGAGACCCAAGCAACAACAGTGTTTCGGTGTGATTATGCTATTGGGGCTTGTCGCCAGAGGGCAAGCCAGCCCAGACTACTACCCTCATCAGCCCTTCAGGTGGGTCATGCAACATCTTACTGGTGACAAGATGCTCAGAGACATCACCACGCCGAACGCCCCGTCCTTCGTGCTTCACGTCACCGACCTGTTTCCGGGACAACCAAAGGTAGACCCCTATTCTTCACACGCCACACACATGTACCTATCCTACTGGTGCCCATCCTCAAACCCAGGAAAAAGTTATTGCAATCACCCAGGGTGGGGATACTGTGGGCACTGGGGCTGTGAAACAATAGTTACAGACGCCAGGCCGTCAGGACCTGGGTGGGACCCACAAGAGCCCGACAGATTCCTACAGTTCACCTGGGCACCCGCAGGGTGCAAAACACCCGTCTTCCTTCAGGGAAGTTTCTATCGAAACCACCATAAAGTCCCCGAATCCCAGAAATACACTCACTATAACATGACAGTTTTGCAGCCGAATCACCCTTGCTGGGCCGTGGGCAAAGCATGGACAGTAGTCCTTCAAGGGTCAGAAAAGTGGGTGAATGTGCGAATTACCAGACTCCAACCGTCAGCACCCAGAGCAATTGGGCCCAACAAAGTGATCAAAAGCACACAGAAAGGGAGAAACATGACCTACCCCAAAGCCTTGCCCACAAGGGTCACCGACGTCCCGACTGGCGATGAGGAAGCCTTCCACATACGCCGCTCAGCCAGGTCAGGCTCGGACCCAATCCTTCGCATGTTAGAAGCTACCTTTCTATCCCTGAATGAATCTAACCCTAACCTAACCGACTCCTGCTGGCTTTGCTACGATGTTAAACCCCCCTTTTACGAAGGAGTCGCTTTAGATACCCCCTTCAGCTATTCCACAGCCGATGCCCCTCGCCAGTGCAGATGGGACACACCCCGCAAAGGAATTACCCTGAGTCAAGTCACAGGTCAGGGCAGATGCTTTGGCAATGCAACCCTAGCTAAGCGGAAAGGCGACATCTGCACCGAAGTAGTTGAGCCCGACAGGAAGAATAATAAGTGGGTAGTCCCATCTACATCTGGGATGCGGGTTTGCCAGAGATCTGGAGTGAGTCCCTGCGTGTTTCTTGCCAAATTCGATAACTCTAAAGACTTTTGTGTTCAAGTTCTGATCGTCCCTAGGGTCCTGTACCACTCAGACAAAGAGGTGTACCACCTTTTCGAAGAAAACAGCCGGCTCCACAAGAGAGAAATATTAACAGGTATAACTATCGCAATGCTGCTCGGCCTAGGGGCGTCTGGAACGGCAACAGGTGTCTCAGCCCTAGCAACTCAACACCAAGGACTGTCCCAGCTGCAGATGACCATCGATGAGGACCTGCAGAGGATTGAGAAATCCATTTCCTTTCTAGAAAAGTCAGTCTCCTCGCTCTCAGAAGTGGTCCTGCAGAACAGGCGAGGACTGGACCTCCTGTTCATGCAGCAAGGAGGCCTGTGTGCTGCCTTGAAAGAGGAATGTTGTTTCTACACTGACCACACAGGAGTCGTTAGAGACTCCATGGCAGAACTCCGAAACAGACTGGCTCAGAGACAGAAAGACAGGGAAGCCCAACAGGGCTGGTTCGAGTCGTGGTTCAATCGATCTCCATGGCTCACCACCCTGATTTCTACCCTAATAGGCCCAGTCACTTTAATCTTACTAACCCTAACCTTCGGGCCTTGCATACTAAACAAACTGGTGCAATGCGTTAAAAGGTGTTTGGAAACGGCTAACATTTTGTTTCTCGAGTGCCGACAATTACTTTAAGGCGCGCCACTTACTAACACACTTACGATTTTACGCTAATTCTACTAACCCATGAAATTTTGTAACCTTTACATTTTATAAGATTTTTACTAATCATGAGGGGGGGGAAATGTGGAGAGCTAGGGATCTGCGTGCGGAAGATCTCGGGCTGTACGGGTAGATAAGAAAGCCCCCCTCACCCTGCAGTCTGACCATTGCTCCATACCCGGCCACACCCGGCCGGACGTGAGCAGAGGGAAGTGACACAGACTGCCCAAGCCATAAATACCCCTGAGACCCCTCAATAAACGCCATTTGCTGTCCACCACATTGGTGTATGTAGCATTGGACCGAGTGACCCTGGGCCTTGGGTCACCGTGCCGGACCTCCCGAACCAGGTTGCCACGCCGTAACGGCAACACATCATCCCATTGTGGGATGCTCCGCCCAGGGGAAGGATCCAAGCATTCCTGCCTGGATGTAAACTGAGGCTTGCTACACCAGGAGCAGCTTGCCTACTGGATTCCCAGAGGACAAGAGCTCCAGAACCACCACTGGACCTCCAGAGGAAGACCAGACCCTTCTACAGGATTACTGCTAGGACAGAATTACGTTCAACACTCCAACAGGACTGCAGCCAATATTTAATGGGACTGCTGCCACCACCCTGAGCAACAGGGTGTCAGGTTATATCCTGACTCTTGTCAGTTTAAGGCAGTGTTTCTGTATCATTGCCTTGATCTAAATTTTCTTTTTAAATTGTAATTCTGACTTAGACTCTCCCCCAGGTTTGCCTTCAAACCAGCAAAGACAACAATGTGCGCACCCTTTGTTTTCTTCCCAGACCAGGATTTCCCATTCCCAAGTCTTGATTGGATGGAGGAGGAGGCTGCGAGGGAGAGGAAGGAGCCCTGGGACACGCAGACAGGTGAGGAGGAAGTCAGTGCCCCTTTCCCCCTCTCTCCTGCTCCATCTCCCAGCCCAGCACAGCCCCCGGCTGCAGGACAACCCTGCTGCAACCCCATCCTGCCAGGGATGCACTGGGGGCATCTCCTTCCCCTTCCCTCTGGCACGGAGGCAAATTCCATCCTCTCCTTGTCCTTCCTCCCTCAGAGAAGGAGCTGAGGATGGAGACCAGGGAGGACAAATCCCCAGAGCAGAGCCACGTGGAAGAGGCCATTTTAAATGGCTCCACAGTGCAGAATTCCAACGTGGAGGAAAAGCCCCAGAGATCCCAAAGAAGGAGGGGCTCAAAACCCAGCCCAGTGTGCTCTGAGGAGGAAAGACCCACCCTGAGCCAGGAAGGTGGACAGAGCTTCAGCCAGAGCTCAGAGCTGGTGCTCCATGGGCAGCTTCACAATGGGGAGAAGCCCCACAAGTGCTTGGAGTGTGGGAAGAGCTTCAGGCAGAGCAGCACCCTGATCAGCCACCAGATGATCCACACTGGGGAATGGCCCTATGAGTGTGGGGAGTATGGGAAGGGCTTCAGCTGCAGCTCTGCCCTCATCATCCACCAATGTATCCACACTGGGGAGAGGCCCTACGAGTGTCCCCAGTGTCAGAAGAGGTTTCACACCAGCTTCCAGCTCCTCCAACACCAGTGGACTCACTCAGAGGAGAGAGCCTTCCTCTGCCCAGACTGCGGGAAGGGCTTCAAGCACAAATTCCACCCTCATCACCCACCGGCGCATCCACACTGGGGAGAGGCCCTACGAGTGTCCCCAGTGTGGGAAGAGCTTCACCAGCAGCTCTCACTTGAGAAAACACCAATGGAGCCACCAGTAAGGGAAGGCCTGTTATTAAATATTAGACCCCGAGGTTTCCGGGTGTGGGGGGGCCTGGCTTCTTCTGGCCCTCGCTGCTGGACCAAAGGCTGCACCTGTGGTGTTTTCACCCCAGAGATACCTTTGGCCAGCTGGGTGCTGGAGCTGGGCACTCAGAACAAATCCAGGCAAAGCAGGAACTCAGTTTACCTTTGGTGGAAAAGGTTCAAGCAGCAGTGAAGAGAAAAGGAGCAGGTTCTGTCATAGAGTCTTTAATCCAGAGTTTTGTTGCAGCATGGTAGGCCTCTGAATGTGGTAACAGCTCCAGACAGACACCCCGGCCGCATGGTCTCGTGTCCTTTTAAGCCCCGGGGACAGGGGGAGGGGACGGACAGGTGAGGGCCAAACAGGTGGGAGGAGGGGGAGGCTCCCAGGATACAGACACTTGGACAGGCCAATGAGCCCAGACCTGAGGAGCGTCTGCCAACCACACGATGCCCTGCTGGAATGTTAAGATTGATGGACAGCTCTTAGGCAGGAGGGCAAAAGGGGGAGGGGGAAAGGTTGGCGCACCTGAGGGGTTTGGGATAGGTGAGACAGGAAACCACTGCAACAGCCTGCAAATGCCTCGATTGCAGGAACAGCTTCATGTACCATTCCAGTTTCATCCCCCATGGGAGAACCTACACTGGGAAGAGCCCTGGGGATCCATGTTCCCCATGACCCATGCTGGGAAGACACCTGTACCTTTTCCTGCCCCTGCCAATGACCTGATGTGGGATGGAAGAACGTGACGGTCTGGCCATGGCCCTGTCATCACATTCACTCCCACCTCAGAACATTGCCAGGGGCAGGAAAGGGACTCTCTCTCTCTCTCTCTCCCCGAGGAGAAGGGTGTCCTTTCCAGGCAGAGGAAATTGTGGCCAGGCAGACCCAGTGAGTTGTGTTGTAGTTTTCCCTGAAAACAGTTTTATTTATCCCTTCTGTTATCAATATAGTTTCTGCTCCTGTTTGTTTCCTTATCTCGTTGCTGTTCCCAATAAATTGTTCTTATCCCAGCCCGGGATCTTTGCCTTTTGTACTTTCCATGTGAGGCAGGAGGGCAGCGCGGTTTTAGCGGGAGCAGCAAATTGGGGAATCCCATTGCTGAAGCCCGGCCCGTGGAAACCGAGCATCCGAGCTGGTGGCAGCCCTGGTGGCCATGGCAGCAGCCTTGGGAGCGGGTCCCTGGCTGGGGCTGTGGGAACCTCTTCCCTCTGGTGCCCAGGGACAGGAGTGGAGGGAGCGGCTGCAGCTGAGTCGGGGCAGGCTCAGGTTGGATGTCAGGAAAAGGTTTTTGCCCAGAGGCTGCTGGGGCCCTGGCCAGGCTCCCCAGGGAAGGCTCCCAGCTCCAGGGCTCTCTGAGCTGCAGCAGCGTTTGGCCAGCGCTGCCAGGCCCAGGCTGGCATTGTTGGGGTGTCCTGTGCAGGGCCAGCAGTTGGACTGGAGGATCCTGATGGGTCCCGCCCAGCTCAGCCAATTCTGTCCTTCTGGGATCCCAACAGCCTGGGGATAGGGCTGCCAATGGTTGCCATGGCAACGGGCTCTGGCTGCAGGCCTGAGCTGGTGTCCATGGCAACCACCCCTGGCATGGGGTCTCCATGGAGCTGCCAAAAGACTGAGCATAGCAACAGGGGGCTGGTGATGGTCCATGGAAACTGACCATAGCAACAGGGGGCTGGGGATGGTTGCCTGCTAAGGATCAGATTTGTCACAGGCCCTCAGAGGGGTTCCATGGGGACTTTCCAAGAGTCTCCAGGCTGTTCCAGAGCTGGAATGTCACAGGCAGGGACTGGGGTCCATGGAGACCTCCCAGGGCTTTCTGGGATGGTAAAGAGCCCTGTGGTCAGAGGCAGTCACAGCCATTCCATGGTGACATCCCAGGGCACCTTGGGCTGCAAAGGCACCCATCTGTCACAGGCACTCACGGGGGCTCCACGGTGACATCCCAGGAGTCCCCAGGCTGCCAAAGAGCCGAGATGGCCCAGACACTCACAGGGGTTCCTGTCATGGGCACAGTGGGAGCTTCAAGCAAAGTTTATTAGAGAAGATCCTGTTGGGTCACAAGGTTCAGAAAGGATCCCCAATAGCCCCCACAGATCCCCAAATGTCACCACTGAATCAGAGATAACACAGACTCAGATCAGAAGATTAAGGGCTAAAAGCCAACTGTTTTTTCAATCCTCTTCTTTTATATCTTGGTTTTTTACAGGTGGACATCATTGGTCATTTAATCAACACATTTCACATGATTGGCCAATTAAGACAACACCCTTCAGTAATCAACCTTATGGAAAAAAGTCAACCTATTTAAATATTTTTGGGGCACCAGTTATTGATGTTTGTTTTATGTTGGGCCTTTCTGGGGGCTCCCTGGATGGGGGAAACCCTCCTGTAGCAGTTCTGTGCCACGTAAAAGGAGATGCATGGGACTTTTTCAGTCTTCAGCTTCCTCTTTTTTTTATCTTATCTAAAGTTTTGCATTGCTATCCACACCAGGCTCAGCATGCTGGAAAAGCACCGCAAAATGGCCCCAAAATGTACAGTTTCAAGGTGTTTTAAAGTTTTCTCATCCAATTAACTCTTAAAACCTACAGTATTTCAACTTATGGACCAATAACTCATCCCTCGACTGTCCACATAACCTCTGCACTGTGCTTTCCTTGACCAATCACCCTGTGCCACCAACACTGCAGAAAATGGAGCAGATGAAGAAGAAGAAGACAGGGACTACACCCCAATTCCTCCATCTTGCTTCCTATCGACATCATACTAAAAATCCCCAAACCTAAATTTCTCACCCAAGCGACATAGTATACTACTCTCTATTATCTATTTCACACTTTGGTAAATTCTAATCTATCTCAAAGTCCTGGAAGTCCTCTCCATTGGCAAAGGTTAAAGGCAGTGTTTCTCTGGGGGTCAGGACTCCTCAGAGCAGACAGAGAAATATTCCCTGTGCCCTGGATTCCCACACATTTAAGCTAGAATCATTTAACCCTTAACATGTGAAGTTACCCAAAAATGTTCCAGGTAAGCAGGACTAGGAGGAGAAGAAATAGAGAACAACAGAAAGACAGAAGATCCACAGAAAGACACGCACATGGGTACAACTGCTCAGGTTTCAGCATCACCAACAGAGAAGACCCAAGAGAAGGCAGGATCCAGACCCTGGGCTGGCCTCGTGCTCTGGCTTTTAACCCCCTGGGCCTTCATGGCCCTGCCCCTGGGGTGGGACTGCCAGTTGCTTGTCCAATCAGAGACAGTATAGATGCAATCTGGTAGTGTGTGATTGACTGACAGCTCAGCCAATCAGAGCTGGGTTAGCACCACCCCTGCTGTGTGATTGACAACTCTGGGGGCGGGGCTCTGTCCCACCACAAACCAAGGCCTGACCCGGCCCTGGCCCCACCTGGAACAGGTCTGCTTGGCTTGGCCTCCTGGGGGCTGTCTGACAGGTCCCACTGAATTTGACATGTCAAGGCCACTTCCCATCTGACCATGAAGCACTGGGGCTCTGTGCTTTTATTCCTATGGGAAAGAACTGTCTTTCTTGTCTAGGCACCCATGGCCAAAATTGGGATTCTGCATCTAAAATTCTCTATATCCAAGGGTCACTCCCAGAAAAAATCTGCCCATACAGTCAAGTCTGGCTAGACTTGGCCTCTGGTGACTGCCTCTCACCTGCCCCTGCACCACTGGGGCTCATTTGTTTCCTTCCTATGGAGACCATTGTGACACTGCGGGGCATTGTGGAACCAATGGGCCATGGTGACACTGCAGGCCCTTGTGGAACCTGTTACACTGTAGGAACTTGTGGAACCAAGGGGAGCATTGTGACCCTGCAGGGCACCATGGATCCAAGGGGCCACTGTGACACTGTGGGGCCTCATGGAACCAAGAACATCTTTCTGTTCTCATAGAACCAAGAACATGTGGCTCTGTTGGGCCGCATGGTCCCAAGGGGCCACTGTGAAGCAGCAGGGCTTTGTGGAACCAAGAGGCCATTGCTGCATTTCAGGGCTTCATGAAGCCAAAGGGCCGTTGTGATCCTGCAGGGCACTGTGGATCCATGGAGAGCATTGTGGCATTGCAAGGCCCCATGGAACCATGGAGACCATTGTGACACTGTGGGGCCTCATGGAAGGAAGGGGCCATTGTGACACCATGGGAACTTGTGGAACCAAGGGAATCATTGTTGCACTACTGGGCCCCAATGGAACCAAGGGGCCATTGGACACAGCCAGGCTTCATGGAACCGAAAGGCCATTAGGACACTGTGGGGCCTTGTGGAACCATGGAGACCATTAGGATCCTTAAGGACCTGTGTAATCAAGGGGCCATTATGACACCTGAGGGCATCATGGGAGCAAGGAGCCATTGTGACACTGCAGGGCCCTGTGGAACCAAGGGAACATGAAACAGGTGTGGCTGCCTTGGCCTCCCAGGGGTCACCTGACAGGTCTGGCTGACCTTGGAATGTGGAAGGCTGCTCCCACCTGCCCCTGAAACACTGGTGCTCTGGGCTTTCCATGGCCAAAATTAGGATTCCACCTCCAAATTTCTGTGTATCCAAGGATTGCTCCCAGACAAAAGTTGCCAGGACAGACAGGTCTGGCTGATCTTTAACTCCTGAGTGCCAGAACTCACCTGTTTTCCAAACACTGGAAAGGGCTCTCTGCTTTTCTTTGTATGGAAATAATCATCCTTCTCCAGGCACAAGTGTTTTAAATTAGGATTCCACATTCATAATTTCAAATATCCAAGGGTTGCTCCAAGCAAACCTGCCAGGACAGACAGGTCACGCTTGCCTTGGCCTCTGGTGGTTGCTGTTCATCAGCTCCTGAAACGTGGGGGCTCCGTAGTTTCCTTCCTATGGAGACCAATGTGACATTGGGAGCCTTGTGAAATGAAGGGGCCATTGTGACACTCCAGAGCACCATGGATCCAAGGGACCATTGTGACACTGTGGAGCCTCGTGGAACCAAGGACATCATTGTGGCTCTGTTGGGCCACATGGTCCCAAGGGGCCAGAGGAATGCAGCGGTGTGGGAGTTAGCCCAGCTGTAACTCAGAGTCAGACAGACTTTACCCCAAAAGAATTTGGCATGAGTTTCAAGCCCTGGGAATCATTCGTTTAACTTAGGGTGAGCTTGAAAAGTCTCCAAGAAGCCTTTAGTATTGTTATGCTAACTTGTCCAAGTTCTCCTCCCCTATTGGTTACTTGTTTCCCCTATATGGTTATTGTTCTAGAGTGTTCTACCCCCAAGTGTACATGTTGTTGCTCCCCTTTGTCTTGGGTCCTTGGATACTGCCCCTCATACTGTTCTTGACTTCTCCATGTTTATTGTTTTTCACCCGGTTAATAAAGTTCCTTTTAAACAATTTCTTTGATCCTGCTCCTTTTCATTTCCGTCACCCTTGCCCTGAAGTCAGGGAACCAGAGAGGTTTGTCACAGCCACCTTCATTGTGACCTTTGGCGCCCGAACAGGGACCATGCCATTCACGGCTCCCTGTGTCAGTCACGTCAGCTGGGGTTAGCTGATGGATAGGCCAGTGCTCCCCGGGATTTTGGATTGTGCCAGGCCCGGCGGATTCATCGTTGCTTCGAGGGACCTTGCCCAGCATTGGCAGGGAAATGACGGTTTCACCTGCATAGGATTGCAGGTGGGTTTGGGGAAATGCAAGACATTTATTGCCCATTTTGCCACTGTGTTTTACAATATGCACCCATGTCCCATAATTGACTTGGGGTGGCTCTTCCCCATAAGGTGGAGAAAGAGAAAAATGGGCAGCCAGATGTCCAAAGTAGAAAGGAGCGTATATGGGTGCTTTGATTCTCACTGATCATGACATAATATTTTCAAAGAATGAATTAAAATCAATCATGAGGTGGATCATTAAAAATTTTCCAGACGCCTCTGCTGACGAAATCCATACCATTGAATTTTGGGACTCAGTGGG
Organism: Molothrus ater; assembly: GCF_012460135.2. NCBI lineage: Eukaryota > Metazoa > Chordata > Aves > Passeriformes > Icteridae > Molothrus > Molothrus ater. The sequence goes on from NC_071662.1 coordinate 60,414, forward strand.
AGTTAAATTGTACAACCTTTCGATCAAAAGTGACCCCATTGCATCCCACATGCTCCTCATCTTCCACACCATCCTTGAGACCCTTCACCAGCAAGCAGTGTGTTGAAAACTCAATCCATTGGACACTCCTAACTTGGCACCTCCCCTCAAACCTGCCGTTCTCAAACCTTCCACGATGGTCCAAGATGGCAATGGCCACGCTGTCTTGGAGCATCATGGCCTGGAGACTCAATATGGAAGGAGCCTGAATGTGGCTCGGGAGCCCAACCATCCTCCCTCCATCTTGGCTCCTCCACTTCCTGCTACCACAGCCTTCTCTTCCGCCCTGAATGAACCTCCACACTCCACCCCCACAACTGTGGGTCATGCCCCCACTGTCAATCATCCTCTCTACCCTGGGCCAAACCTCCAGTTAAGGAAGAAGACTGGAAAATAACCTTGAAACTCCTCATTGCCCTGGTACGGTATGGAAGAAGGGGGAAGAATCACAGGTGTCAGCCATTGGTTTACGGGGAAATCAAGGATCTGTGTAGGGCAGCTAAAGACCATAGGAGGGACTTACCTTGTTTTAATGGCCTAATGAGGGCCATGTTTACAGCACATGTCTTAACCCCCTTTGATGTAAAATATATTATGACCATGTTGTTGTCACCTACAGAATACACCCTGTAGGAAGGGGGATGGAAGTGTTTACTAAATCAATTAATAGCAGACTATGCTAATAATGAGGCAAGGGTGGAATTGACAATCAACCATCCAGCTGGAGAAGGACAACACAGCCTAGCAGATGATCAAGCAGCAGGTATCCCCAGAGAAGTATTGGATGATATCAAAGAGATGGCTTTGAAAGCTTTAATCCAGGTATCGGATGGTAGCACCCCCAATTTGGACTACCTTGGGTGGCTGCAGCTAAAGCTTTAGGGCAATTAGACCATCCTGGGTGCCTGTTAAGTAAGCAAACCAATGCTGCCTCCCTCACATTGAGTGGCTGCTCTCAGACACAGAGACCATCAGACACGCCACCTTGCCGAACAGCGATAGAGTTTTTACTCTGGGCACATGGGCATGGCTGTGTAGACTCTGAGGGCATGTGCTGCATGAACCTCTCCAGCCACAGCGAGTCAATCCACAAGAGCATTCAGGTACTGAAGGAATGTCACCCTGAGTTTTTAAGATTCTCTAAGCCTTCTGATGTTGACATTCTTGTAGTGAATTTTCTCACACACTTTCTGTAAATAACTTATTGTTTTGCATTCCTCTATGGAGGAGGAGAGAGTTGATGGACTGTTGGTTTAACCAGTGGCATTGGAGAGGTGCCACTGTCACCCTCCAATCCACTGTCACTTTTGGAAAACTATAAATGTTGGAGTCAGAAAATAAACGGCCCTTTTCTCTCGTTCACCTTGAGAACGGTGTGAGCGTGTGTTCCTTTGTGTCCTATAGCGACATTTGGTGACCCCGACGTGTGTATTGCAGCAGATTGCGGTGAGGTTTTCCCCCCCCCCTCTTTGGTGCTTTGCCTGCGGTTCTTGGGGTAATGGCGAGCGCTGTGGGTTTTGAGGAGGATCTCCTCCTTTTGGATCTTTGGAGGGGGGTCCTGGAGTGGAAACAGATTTCTGTTTCCTGGGATGACTTTGAGAGGTTGTTTCTGTGGCCCGGGAGCGAGGGTTTCTTTCGGGTCCTGAGAGGGTGTTCTCCAGGGAGGAGTGGTCTCGTGTGGGGACCTGCCTCATGGAGGCCCTTTTTGACGATTGCACGCTAGATGCGGGACCGCTGCTGGTGCAGTGGAAGAAATGTGTGGAGCTTTGGGAGGGGTCTGGCTCTTGTACCCCTCGGAGCTCCCAGGGAAGCTCTTCTGCCTCGGACGTGGAGGAGGGGGAGTTTGAATTTTTGTCCGATGTGGAGTCCCCCTCCCCGCCTCCGGACGGTGTGCTGGGGGGCGGAGCCCGTGGGTTTCTGCGGGCTCTGTGGATTCGGCGGGCCGTCCTCGTCCTGCTTCGCCCGGCATGGGCGGTGGGGTGGGGGACGGGTTGCCTTTTCTTTGTACCTTTCCGGTTCTTGAGGGCCAGCCTCCGCCTCGGCTTGAGTCTGGTTCGGTGACAACCTGGTGTCCGAATTGCGGTGTTTCCACGAAGTTCCCCCTGGCCACGGCGGGGGCGGGGTCGCCCACCTCCGGGCCGGGCTCATCGGCGGGGGGGGGCGACTTCGCCCGTCCCTGGACCTGCGCAGCCTGCTGGGCATGCGCAGTCGGTGGAAGCACCCGGGGGCGGGATGTCACCTGCCCCTGGGCCGGCGCAGCCCGCTGGGCGTGTGCAGTTGGTGGACGCAGCCGGGGGCGGGGGCGTCGGTCGGCGTTCTGTCCGGCCCGCTCCGGTGGGCGGGCAGCCCGCCCCTCTCTGCTCGGTGGGGGCGGTACCCGCTGGGCAGTCTTGTGGTTTGGGACGGACCCTCATAGGGGGCTTGCCGGGCTCCCTGGTGCCATCCCGCAGCGACGCAGCTGTGCGGACTGCGTCTCTTTCGGCGTCCCGTTCCTCCCCTGTGTCGGGGGCCGGGGGCCCCGCGCCGGTCTCGTCCCGGCCCGCGCCGGATTTGCGGGCCGGGACGGTACCTGCGTCCACCGGGGCGCCCCCTGCTGGGGCTGTAACACGACAGGGCGCTGGGGTGTTTACCTTTAGCGCACCTGTTGACACGGCCAGCGGGAGGCCGGTGGGTGCCTGGGGCCACGGCACTTCCTCGTCGAATTTGTGGACGCTTCCTGCCTGTCAGGTGACCGTGTGTCCCAGGCATCCCGAACGTTTTTGGCCAGAGGCGAAAATCAAGACTGACAAGATGAATGAGCCTGTTTCCTCGCGGCACCTGCAGGGTCGCGGGGCGGGCTCTTTTGGCTCTGCCGGTGCTGCGGGGGGCCCAGGGCCGAGTGGTGTTGGCCTGGCTCCCAGGCGACTTTCGTCTTTTGCCCCTGTTGGGCCTGAGGACCAGGGAGCGTCAGGTGCGGTGGCTTTGCCAGGGGATCCTCAGGTTTTCCCTGTGCTCAGGGGTGTTGCTCATAACACCTATGAACCCCTTTCGTATAAGCTGGAGAAGGAGCTCCGTGAGGCAGTTGCTCAGCATGGTTTGGGGTCCGCTGAGGTTATGCGGACTCTCCGGAGGGTTGATTCAGACAGGCTCACGCCTTACGATCTCCGTCGTGTGGCACGTTCTCTTTTTGACCCTGTGCAGTATGGTGTTTTTGAGACCAAGTGGGCTCGGTTGGTGGCCCACGCGGTGTTGCGGAATGCTACGCTGGGTCCGCAGGACCCCAGGCGTTTGGTTGTCGCTGACATGCTGCTGGGAACAGGGCCTTATGAGAATGTTCAAGGGCAGGTTGGATTTGATCCCCTTGTGCTTAAACAATGCCACTCGCTGGGCATGGCTGCAATTGTTCAGACCCTGGAAATGGCTGCTCCGAGGCAGCCGTTCCCGACCATTGTCCAGGGGGATGACGAGCCTTTCATGACGTTTGCAGAAAGGCTGATTGCATCTGTGGAGAGGCAGGTGCCTGATCCTGTGGCAAGGAGCGTTACGATTACGAACCTTATCAAGTGCAATTGCAATGCTGCTTGTAGGAAAGTCATAGTGGCTCTGCCTGGTGATCCTACTGTCTCTGAGATGGCGGAGGCCTGTGCGGACATTGTCCCCCAGGATCGGAAGTTGGCTGCCGTGGCTGCCACTGTGCAGCCGGTTTGGGCGGCGCCGCAGGGCAAGCGGCCGCAGCGGGGGAGTGCACAGGCTGGCAAGAAGCAGGGGAAGAAAGTGCAGAAGGTGAAGTTCCCCATGTTCTTGTGTGGTCGGTGTGGTAGGCCAAATCATATGTCTGATGTGTGCAAGGCGACTGTTCATGCTAATGGCCAAGCTTTGCCAGGCTCGGGAAACGGCAAGCGGAGCGCGCAGGGGGGACGCGTGCGGACACAAGCTTCTCTCCAGACCCGGTGCCGATGGAGGTCTCCTTTGCGGCTTGCAGCCAGCACCGTGGATCAGCAGGAGTGGATGTCTGCACCGCAGCAACAGTTGTGTTAGAGTCTTCTCAGATATGCAAGGTTCCCTGGATGCCTTTGGTCCCTTGGGCGGGGGCATGAGTGCTCTCCTTATGGGGAGGTCTAGTGCCACCCTTCAGGGCATCATTGTGCACCTGGGGCTCATCGATGCAGATTTCACGGGGCAGATTTGTGCCATGGTCTCCACACCCACCCCCCCCGTGACAATCCCGAAAGGGACGCGGCTTGCTCAACTTGTGCCTTTCAAGTCCTCTGTTTGCAGGTCAGCTGATCAGTCGCGTGGAGCTGGTGGTTTGGCTCCACTGGGCCACCTCAAGTTCACTGGACTGCTGTCCTGACCAAGGACCGTCCCGAGATGCTGTGCACCCTGTCTGTTCCTGGTGCAACGCCGCCAGAAGTCCGCGTCCGTGGGCTTCTCGACAGCGGTGCGGATGTCACGGTTCTCTCCCTTGTGACCTGGCCCTCAGAGTGGCCCTTGGATCCGGTGGGGACATCTGTCGCTGGCCTGGGAGGGACGGCGCAATGTTATGTGAGCCAACGGCCTGTGTTGGTCACGAACCCAGAGGGACAGGTGGCCTGGGTTAGGCCTCATGTTACTTCTACTCCTGCCAACCTTTGGGGGAGGGATGTTCTGTCTGCTTGGGGGGTGCGCATTGGGACGGATTTTTGATGGGGGCCACTGCAGTGAAGGGCGCAGAGTGTCCGACGCCTCCTATACGGTGGCTGGTTGACAAACCTGTATGGGAAAAGCAGTGGCCCCTCCCTCAAGAGAAGTTGAATGCCCTTCGGAATCTGGTGCAGGAGCAGTTGGACCAGGGTCATCTGGAGCCTTCCACCAGCCCCTGGAACACCCCTGTCTTCTGCATCAAAAGAAGTCTGGGAAATGGAGGTTGTTGCAAGACCTCCGAAAGGTTAATGCCGTGATGGAAAGCATGGGAACATTGCAGGCGGGCATGCCATCGCCTACCATGCTTCCTGCAGACTGGCCGGTCCTCATTGTGGATCTGAAGGATTGTTTCTTTACAATTCCTTTGCATCCGATGACAGACCGAAGTTTGCCTTCTCAGTGCCAGCAATTAACGAGGCTGAGCCTGCACAGAGGTATCAATGGAGGACATTGCCTCAGGGCATGCGCAATTCTCCGGCCATATGCCAGTGGTATGTGGCCCGTGTCTTGTCTGGAGTTCGCAGGCAGTTTCCTGATGCACGTCTGTATCATTATATGGACGACATTTTGGTGGCCGCGTCCACCCAGGATGAGCTGCTGAGGATTCAGCCTCGGTTGCTTGATGCTTTGCATGCTCAGGGACTGCAGGTGGCTCGGAGAAGGTCAACAGCAACCACCTTGGAAGTATTTGGGGGTCAAAATTCTGGAACGGACCATCCGTCACCAGGAGGTGCAATTTGTGCATCCTGTGAGGACACTGAATGATGTTCAGAATTGGTGGGGTGTCATCACTTGTTGCGTCCATATTTGGGAGTAACGATGCGCAGCTGTCTCCTCTGTATGATTTGTTGAAAGGAGACGGTGATCTAAAATCACCTCGCACACTGACCCCTGAGGCGCATAAAGGCGTTGGAGGTGGTGCAGCGAGCTGTTTCGGCTTGCCAAGTTTAT